>NC_142873.1:26626742-26929772 GCF_051225735.1 Oryctolagus cuniculus
ACAAGGTTCTTTATTTTCTGATTTTTTAAAAAACTATAAAATTAATAGAAATGATTATATTTTGTGGACATTTAATCCTTTGTCGTTTATGTTGAAAATATTTTACTAACTTGCCTTTTGAGTTTTAACTGTTTACAGTGTTTTGTCTGATCCCAGAACATTTCTATGTAGCTTAAGTTTTCATATTTTTCTTCTAATATTTCCTAATTTGTTCTATTTTTGTTCTCTGAGGTTTTTAGTTGCTTTCTTTCCAAAACCTTCTAAATTTATTTTAATGGCATGAAATATAGGAATTCCTTAAAATTATTAATTTTTTGAAGAGTATAGGTTCTAGCTCACCATGTATCCTATATAGTGCTTTCACTGTTACTATCTTCCAAAAATTTTATAAATTAACTACTAATTTCCATTTTGGAGTGTTTTCTCACTCATAAATAGATAGGCTTTTACATTTAAAGCTTTCTGTAGGGGTTGGTGCTGTGGCATAGTGGGTAAAGCCTCCTGCAGTGCTGTCATCCCATATGGGTGCCTGTTTGAGTCCTGGCTGCTTCACTTCCAATCCAGCTCTCTGCTATGGCCTGGATAAGTAGTAGAAGATGGCACAAGTCTTTGAGTCCCTGCACCCATGTGGGAGACCAGAAAGAAGCTCCTGGCTCCTGGCTTTGGATCCACACAGTTCCGGCCATTATGGCCATCTAGGGAATGAACCAGCAGATGGAAGATATCTCTCTCTGCCTCTGCCTCTGCTTCTGCCTCTCTGTAAATCCGCTTTTCAAATAAATAAATTTTTTTAAAAAAAGATTTGCTCTAAAGTGCTAGTGTTCTGTGGTTTATTAGAAATTGAATATGTATTATCTTTTAAATAAACACATATGTATTTTTGAACCAAGCATATTTCTTATACCAGTTCCATCTCTTCCCATCATGGTTTCTGCCCAATTAACCTGCCAGAGACAGTGAGGAGGATTTTAAACTCTCCCCACTATAGTGATTCTGTATGATTTCACTGTTTTATAACATTGTATAATGTTATAAACACATTAAGATAAAGTAACAAAGAAATAAATTCCTCCTTTTGCACAAAAATGCTCTGTAAAAGCTTATTTCAAAACATAGCTTATCAGGCCGGCGCCGAGGCTCACTAGGCTAATACTCTGCCTTGTGGCGCCGGCACAACAGGTTCTAGTCCTGGTCGGGGTGCCGGATTCTGTCCCGGTTGCCCATCTTCCAGGCCAGCTCTCTGCTATGGCCAGGGAGTGCAGTGGAGGATGGCCCAGGTGCTTGGGCCCTGCACCCCATGGGAGACCAGGAGAAGCACCTGGCTCCTGCTATCGGATCAGCACGGTGCACTGGCCACGGTGCACCGGCCGCAGCGCGCCAGCCGCGGCGGCCATTGGAAGGTGAACCAACGGCAAAAAGGAAGACCTTTCTCTCTGTCTCTCTCTCTCTCACTGTCCACTCTGCCTGTCAAACAAAAACAAAAACAAAAAACCATAGCTTATCATAATGTAACTTTTTTTTTATTTGATAGATAGAGTTAGACAGTGAGAGAGAGAGACAGAGAGAAAGGTCTTCCTTCCGTTGGTTCACCCCCCAAAATGGCCACTACGGCGGGTGCTATGCTGATCCGAAGCCAGGAGCCAGGTGCTTCCTCCTGGTCTCCCATGCAGGTGCAGGGGCCCAAGCACTTGGGTCATCCTCCACTGCCCTCCTGGGCCACAGCAGAGAGCTGGAATGGAAGAGGAGCAACCGGAACTAGAACCCGGCGCCCATAGGGGATACCAGCGCCACAGGAGGAGGATTAACCAAGTGAGCCAAGGTGCCGGCTGCACAATGTAACTTCTCAAGATAATACTTGGTAACATGTTTTCAAAACAGGTGTATAGAATTTCTTTTATTTTGGGAGACTTGTTGAATCACTTCTACTAAATAGTACTGCAAGCCAAATGTCTGCAATCATGTAAGAAAAAAATATGTCAAAATAGCTCTGATGTCTTAAATATTATCTCCCATTAGCCAGAGGGAAGTCTCTTCATTTTCATGACAATGTGGAAAACAAAAATACACAAAGAAGCCCTAACTGCTCTTCAGAAGTCCTTGAACTGTCATCTCCTACGAGCTTTGTGAACAGATCCATTCCTGCTTCCCCATAGAGTCTATTTGACAAGATCAATAAGCCTGAGAGCAAAATATAAATTCCAGCTTGCTTCTAAGTTTTCTACCTCCAAATGAACTGTCCCTTCTCCCACCTGGTTATGATTAAAGTCAGAGTGTTAAAAAAAAACAACTATGCATTAATAATGGTTTCTAAAGGCTAGTAGATCAAAAAAGAACCAAAGGTTTACTGTTGTTACAGACACTGAGAAACAATTCAGTTTTAAACGCACATGAATGAAAAGAGCACCTTAAGACCGGTGAGTTTTCATCCTTTGTTTTTAAATTTAGTCAACCGTATGAGAGACTCTTCTGAAATTCCAGAGAAATACATTTGCTAAACTTCTGTGAGAAAATCAGGGAAAGCATATACATTATTCAAAGAAAATAAACAGTCCTAATTGAGCTGCCTGTACCTACACTGCTTAGAATGTTCTGATTTTCCGGCGAACTCAAAAGGCTTCCATAGCCTTGGCAACTCACGACTAGAGCCTCGGGAGATTACTGATGCTACAAACAAGAGTGTCAAATTGTTAAGTCAACAACAGGAGTCACTGTGTACTTACTCCTCATGTAGGATCTATGTCCTTAATGTGTTGCTCAATGTGAATTAATGCTATAACTAGTACTGAAACAATATTTTACACTTTATGTTCTGTGTGAGTGCAAACTGATGAAATCTTTACTTAATATATACTAAATCGATCTTCTGTATATAAAGATAATTGAAAATGAATCTTGATGTGAGTGGAATGGGAGAGGGAGCGGGAGATGGGATGGTTGTGGGTGGGAGGGAAGTTATGGGGGAGAAAAAGCCATTGTAATCCATAAACTGTACTTTGGAAATTTATATTTACTAAATAAAAGTTCAAATACAAAAAAAAGGAAAAAAAAAGAATGTTCTGACTTTCAGTCATGCATTTAAAGTATTAGACAGAAAATATACATCATGACACTGGAATCAGAGAAGACCCCCTATCTTCTGCTATTTCAACACTGCAGTCTGTGACCCTTCCATCAACCAAGATTATGACACACATCATCAGTAAGACATTTCCAGATGAAGAAGATGGGTTTTCTATATTCTCTCACGTATGACCAAGAACAATGTTAGAAGTTGAAGGCCTACCATTAAAAAAGCATAAGAAATTAATGTGGATATAACATCTGTACCCCTCAAATACATTTTGATGCTATCTGAGTTTACAGACATTGCAAAGGATCACTAGAATCCAATGGATTACTGAATAAGTACTCCAGGTAATTAATACTTTTCCCACCAGTGGGGGCTGACAATGTCCATTGGCGTCACTGAATGTATTGGGAACCAGTACACAAAGTTTTTTAACTGTTGAAAAAACAGGTGTTCAAGTCTGATTTTCCTTTCCTACTTTTCTTAACTATGAAGGCTCTCTAATATATACAAAATTATTGCCTTTAACCCAACTAGAACTTAATAAAGACACAGTAATTTTAAAAATTCCATACTAGAGTTTTCTCTTTTCAAATGATCCTTTTCTGCGAGAAACATACTCTGCATTATATTTCTTCTGGGAGAAATGTAAGAATTCTTTAGTTTAAGGGCCGGCGCCATGGCGCAGTAGGTTAATCTTCCGCCTGCGGTGCTGGCATCGCATATGGGCGCCGAATCTAGTCCCGGCTGCCCCTCTTCCAACCCATCTCTCTGCTGTGGCCTGGGAAAGCAGTAAAAGATGGTCCAAGTGCTTGGACCCCTGCACCCACATGGGTGACCAAGAAGAGGCACCTGGCTCCTGGCTTCGGATCGGCACAGCTTCGGCTATTGTGGCCATTTGGGGAAGACCTTTCTCTCTGTCTCTCCCTCTCACTGTTTGTAACTCTGCCTCTCAAGTAAATAAATAAAATCTTAAAAACAAAAACAAAAACAAGAATCTTTTAGTTTAAAAAGACTGAAATGAAGTGAAATGATTGCAAATTTCTATTTAGAAGGAAATAAAAGATCTAGAAGGGAAGAGATTAAATGTAGCCTTTTCCTATAACTTGACTTTTGGAAGCACTAGTTTTTGAATTTAAGATTCATCCTATTTTTCATTTGTATTTCTGTACCAACACCATTAGGAAATCTAAGAGTTTTGTTATAATATTTTATTCTTGTATTTTATGTTTTTCTCTACTTTTAATTGACCCAGGTTAACATCAAAGATATTTAACCAAAACTCAAGATCTTTAATAAAAAGATAAAAAGTCAATCAAATCTCTAGAAATATCCACAACGAGAAGCAATTAAAGAAGCAATGTAAATGGCTACTCTCTAGGATAAAATATGGAGATTAATTTTTACTTGAAAGTCTGAGATTGAAAATGACACTATGATTTACATTTGTATTCAACAAGTGAATAAATAAATAAATAAATAAATAAATAAAAAACAGGGTCATACATGTGGCACAGTGGGTTATATACTGCTTGAGTTGTCCACAGCCCATATTGGAGTGCTGAGTTTGAGTCCTGGCTCTTCTGCTGCTGATCCAGTTTCCTGCTAATGCGTCCTAGGAGGCAGCAGATGATGGCCCAAGTCTTTGGGTCCCTGCCATTGACATCGTAGTCCTGGATGGAACTTCCAGGCTCTTGGCCTCAACCTGGCTTAGCCCCAGCTATTGTGGGCAATCAGGAGAGTCAGCAGTGGATGAAAGTTCACTCGACATCACTCTCTCTCTCTCTCTTTCTGCCTTTAAAATAAGTAAATACATCTTTTTTAAAAAATAAAAAAAATGACCTCCCTGTTACTTTATGTATTTGTTCACATTTGCACGGCTGACTCTGGTGTCCTGTATTCTGTTCATTCTAGTGAAGATATTGACTTCTATGGTGCAGGGAAACCCATCTAAGGAGGAGATAGACTGTACCCTAAACAATTTAGAATATTGCCATGCCAACAGAAAAACACTTTCAAAGGGAAAAATAAGTAATAGGCCTGGAAGGAAAATTTTCTCTGACAAACTGCGATGACTTTACAAAAGATCTGCTTTTTAAGGAGAAATAACAAAATACATGTTATTATTCCAGGAGGAATGTGAACCTGGGTGTTTTGGTCCATCATGTGTTCATAATGTAAATCTGTATGTGCATGTATGGTAGAAGACAGTTTTCTTGGAGTTTAGAGAATCAGCTCTCAAACTCTTTTATTTATTTATTTTTATTTATTTATTTTTATTTTTTTGACAGGCAGAGTGGACAGTGAGAGAGAGAGACAGAGAGAAAGGTCTTCCTTTGCCGTTGGTTCACCCTCCAATGGCCGCCGTGGCCGGCGCACTGCGCTGATCCAATGGCAGGAGCCAGGTGCTTATCCTGGTCTCCCATGCAGGTGCAGGGCCCAAGGACCTGGGCCATCCTCCACTGCCTTCCTGGGCCACAGCAGAGAGCTGGCCTGGAAGAGGGGCAACCGGGACAGAATCCAGCGCCCCGACCAGGACTAGAACCCAGTGTGCCGGCGCCGCAAGGCAGAGGATTAGCCTAGTGAGCCGCGGCGCCAGCCCTCAAACTCTTAAGTGTAATCTAAAGATGTATGAAGCAGATCAATTTAGTTATCACTGAGAAAACAAAGAGCAGAGTTGTTCCATATGTCCCAGATTATTTGTGTGTATTAACGTGTGTGCACCACACTTAATGTATGTGGGAAAACGAATCCATCCTGCTCATCTACAGAAACATTAATTGAGCAGATTTTATTTTCTTTAGAGTCTGGTTAATATCATAAATAATAAAATGCCATGCACTAAATGAACAATTAGCATGCAAGTCTAAAATGAGTCATACTGTACAGCTGGCTCACAAAGATGGCAAGCAACAAGTCAGGTATGTTGCCTTGGGGACAACTCAGAACAAGCATTCCAGCATGAGAGGGAAAAAAGAATCTCATATTCTCCTTTTGGAGACTCCAGACTTATACTCTGGAGACAGCACAGTTTGTATTCCAGTGTTTTCCATTTATGCTGAAATTCTAAGCTACAGGAAAATAGCATGCAGATGTGCTGTTTGTGATGTGAGGAGGCGTTTTGTGCCAGAATCTACAGTCAGTATCACAATCATATTTAAAAAGATTAGCCTTATGTTTTTCATAAATTATCACTTATTAATAAGATAAACAATTAAAAAATCATGGGACAATAAATAAAAGCACCTCCAAAGTACTCACTCTTCAATTAAAAATCAAAACAGTAAGCATTTGTATCTTTCATACCCATGAACCAACACTCTACCTCTAACTAGCACCCAAAGATCCCCCACAACACATATACCACAAGTTCAAGTTGCAGGTGGTGACTATTAGGGCCTTGAGGCTCTCCATATTATCCTAGAAGAAGCCTTAATGAGCAGCAGTTTAGAGTTCTTGAATTTTATTATTCATTGCATTAAATTATTTGCAAATCAATGGATGGTATTAAACTGAAAAATTAATTACCAAGAAGAACTTGGATCCATCAAGACACAATAAATAGATGGCTCTTGCCATAGAAGTGCATTTTCTTTGGGAAATTTTACAAGTGCTCTTAAGTCACCTTTGAATCACAAGTGAAGAAGACAAATCATAATTGCTTCTTGAGTGGTCTAAGAGTTAGCACCTCTCCCATAATGTCAGCAACTGGTTCCCTAATCTTTAGCACAAACAGACTTCCTATTAGTGCCCTCATGATTAGTCCAGGGCACTTTTTGAAAATATTTCTTTTTGGGGCTGGCGCTGTGGTGCAGCAGGTTAACACCCTGGCCTAAAGCGCCGCCATCCCATGTGGGCACCGGTTCGAGACCCGGCTGCTCCATTTCAGATCCAGCTCTTTGCTATGGCTTGGGAAAGCAATAAGAAGATGGCCCAAGTCTTTGGGCCCCTGCACCCATATGGGAGACCCAGAAGAAGCTCCTGGCTCCTGGCTTCAGATTGATACAGTTCCGGCTATTGAGGCCAATTGGGGCGTGAATCAGCAGATGGAAGACCTCTCTCTCTCTGCTTCTCCTCTCTCTGTATAACTCTGACTTTCAAATAAATAAATAAATCTTTAAAAAATATTTCTTTTTTTTTTGTCTCTTTCTCTCTCTTTCTAAACTCCAGAGACTCAATATAACGCAAATAACCAGGATTGGAATACTTGTACATACTTACTATTTGGGAGTTATAATATGTATTTTAAGGAATAAGAAATAAAGGATGAGGTTTTATATTCTGTCCAAGTGTTATTTTTTTTCTCCCAATAGCGGTGGTATTAGTTAGAAATACTGTCCTTTGTTTTGTGCAAGTAATCTTTAATCAATTTCCCAAATTATCTGCTACTTTTAAAACGTGTCCTGTAAGCAGCCTGGATTAACTTCTTTATACCTCCAAATGCCTATCTCCTGGTTTTCCAGTAATATTTTCACTTTATTAAATATTACTACTTGGGCTATAAGAACTTATATCAAGATATAAATTTATAAAATGACACATTTTTTAGCACCAATTGTCTATGTTAACTCATTCTAGAATAGTACATTCCATCATTAATTTGATGGAAAACAAACAAACAAAAAAGATTTCCTCCATTTGTTTCACGTTTTGTATGTATGGCTTATGAATAGCAATTTTGATGAATTCCAGCTGGTTTAAGTATGCAGGGCAACCTTTATAGAACAGATTCTTTTCAATTCTTATTGTATTCAATGAGGCCCATTTTAAGTGGGCCACCTGGTAGTATGTAGCACTGATAAATCTCCATTAAGAAGTAGGAAAATAAATTATCCCACCAAACTGAAACCCATCTTCCCCAACTTTATTACTATTACATTCCTAATATAAGTAATTCTAATCTTTTGGAAAAGTTGAATAAAAATTTACACACTAGCAATCTTATGGAATATTAAATTGCTCATTTGTCAGAACATTAAAATAATCTCCATTTGTGTGTTGCCATTTTCCCAAGTCTATAGCACACGTTCTGGGCTCCCTCTCCAATCCTCACACCCTCCCGTTTCCATCCAGCTGGAATACATCAGGGCCACAGAAGCCAAGTCAAATGTTGACCCCACCCTCCTCCATCCATTTTCAGGCACCTTCAAAGCCAGCGCGTTGATCTAGTTCAGTTTCGGTAACAAAGCCAGCCATGCTACTATTTAAGACTCCGGTTTGGGGTTTGCACAACTGAACATTAACATGAGAGCTTTGATTTTTTTTCATCAAAACTTCAACTGCACTGAGTTTCAACAGTGAAGTTGGTGTACGCTTTCTGCAAAAGGGTCCTCATTATTACAGCTTCATAAATTTTGCTCTCAGTGTCGATTTTGTTCCTTATAATAATATCTACCTCTCTGAACTTCCCAGTACCCAAAGCTGAAGAACATAATATGTTTCCCTTCCAAAAAGGTCAAAACAGAACAGCCATTATGGTAGTCCAAACACACATTTCCCCTAACATTTGCACACCTCATATAATTTGCACACTGTACCAGATGACAGTCATTTTAAAGTGCACAGAAACACTCTTGGCAAGACACATGCAGGAGCGGGGCGGGGGGGCTGGGGAGACAGAAGACCTGCAGCAGGACAAAGAACTTACTTTGCTGTTTCCCTGTGCACGCAGCCGCAGGAAAAAAAGAAAGAAAATATGATAAACATAAATTTATGTTAAAAGTATGAGGGTTCTCTTGCTAGAGTAAAATCAAAACAAGCAATTTAACTATTCACTGACATCTCATACATACGCATACAGCATCAAGAGCTCATGGACAAGTCAACGAATCCTCTTAAGTTAAATGGAATCATACGTTTATAACAGCAGAAGATTATGACAGAGATTTTTCTCCTTTTCTTTATACTTGGAATACTTGGGGTATGGGAACGCAGCCAAAAAGAATTGGTCTGAATTGGTAATAAGTGAACTGTGAGCATGAAAGGCAGAGCATTTAGTATGTTGGCTTGCCCCTTCCTGACAGCCCCTCCTCCAACATGCCAAGCAGTGGAAAATTTCATCAGCCAGTGCATTTTTAAACAAACACTGCATCCTTGGTTTCAAAGAAGGTGGAAAAAGAAGGGGGAAGGAGAGCAGAGGGAAGAGGTGGGTGGTTCTGGGAGGCAGGGTAAAGCAGCCCAAGTTACCACGTCCATGTCCATCTGTACCATTCCTTTATTTTGTAAATTATGAGTTTTTCTTGTGTTGGCACAGGAAGTGCAGGCTGTATAGTGGGGAAGCTGCCAAAATAAACACTAGTCCACATTCAAGAAAATGGGTCTGGAAAGGTTAGTCACAAAAATGTAGTCATTTTTAAAAGCGACACTCTGGATAGAGACACAGAAAGCAGCCAGCAGCAGGCGGCGGGCAAATGGCTCTCCTGTTTCAAACTGGAGTTGCGAGAGTATGATTTATATCAAACAATTTAACTCGCATATGGCCTAAAAAAATAAAATGGTGATTCATTACTCCCAGGGCAGCCTGAGTCCTCCCAAGGTCAGATCCTGTGGGGGAGACGGGCCGGGGTATGGGCAGGGAAAAGATCAGAACTCTTCTCACAAGGGGCCCAGAAGGATTTTCTCACTGCGATGTGTGGCTGAAGAGCTGTGAGCAATGTGTGTGCAAATGTGGAGGACATTGAGAGCGAGGTGGAGTCACAGGTCAGGCTGGAGATCCGGCATCTAGTTTAAGTTGAGGATGTGGCAGGGGAAATAATGTATACCGAACCTTTCTTGACAACAGTAAGGCTAGGATCCCAGGAGAATGTGTTTTCAGAAAAAAATGCTAATTGGTGACTCTGGGGAAATGCCTGATCAAGGGTCTATCATGGACATCATAGTTAATTAAAAAAAAACAAAACAAAACACAAATTTAAAGGCACTGGTAAAATAGTACAGAGAAGCTTCTTGGTGTTGTTGAGAGGTCGTAATACAAGTATCAACATACCAGTCTTTCTAAGATGTAAATAAGGGTACAAATGTAAATAAAGGGGGAAAAAAAAGAGTCACTTCTATAGGCTATGCCTACTGTTTAATAAGGTAATAAAGATTCCCACTGGGAATTTTATCAGGAGCAAAAGACTATTTTAGAGAATAAGGAGACCCTGATTCTCTCAAGAAGGGCAATCAATACCACTGAATATTTCTCAGACTGAAAGTATTTTTGCATTCCACAACAGTGCAGCTTTTGATGTACCAAATAAGTTTCAGGAGTTCAACCAAGTATTGTTTTCTTCTTTCTTTTCTTTTTCTTTTTCTTTTTTTTTTCTTTTGCACATTAGGGTATGATTGGTTTCCTCACTGCATGGCAGATGGCTCTGTTTGTAGTGGCAACAATGATGTCACAGAGTAGGAGGCCTTAATCCTTAAAGACAAGAAACACACAAGCAGAGGAATGGTGTGGCTTGGCCATTTCTCATTTCACTCAATCATTTCCCAATTTCTGTTCTGAGGGAGTCAAAACAGTCATGAATGGTGACATGGAAATGCTTTATGGTTCCATTCTCTACTCTATGTGGTAGTACTTTATGTTTAGATTTCTGAAATACTTTCAACTGAAGAAAAAGTAAGGCTCTGTGAATTGGCCACATAGCTAGGTTCTGTGGGAAGCACTGTCAAAAAAGCTAGGAATACAGTTGGGTGCAGAGGGGCTAAGTGTTGGGATCTTAAGTCTCATGCTATCAGACTGCTGAATAAGTGCAGATGAGTGTCATTACCTAGTTAATAAATATTGTTGAAGGTCTAAGGCCACTCCTCTCCCTAGAATAATAGAGAGACCCTTTTCCCATCTATTGTTTGACCGAGAAAAAGTTATTCTCAGTCTATCCAAGAGTAATTTCTGAAGTTACCAAAAGGACTTCATCCTAAAATGGTTCCCACCTGCAGAGTGGTCCTACCTAACATCTTCAGTTATGCCCAGGGCAGTCCTGAGCTCAGAAGAAAAGTGAAATTCTAGGGTGTTTCAATTTCTACTGTCCTTTTTAATCTCTTAAGAAATAATACAGGATAGGGAAGGACCAGTTTTATACCTAGATGATAGAAAGCTCTTACAAAGCTCAGGGATGGTGGACTTCACAAATGTGCAAAAAGTAAATTTGTACAATCTTTGTTTCCAGGGTTCATGGGTCTCAAGTTAACTTCTTTCAGAGGAAAGGTTGTGAATTCTCACCTCCCTGACAGACAAGCTCTGGGCTCCTGCCTGCCAGGCTGAGGGAGCTTTGGGTTTGGCCTGTCCACCATACCCCCACCCCAACCCCCACCAAGGTACAGCAAAAGGCACTCAGCTTTCTGAGCCAACAGATGAGGAAATTCTCCCTCCCACACACAAATCGCACAGACAGTTTCCAAAGAAAACGGAAGTCTTAAATTGGGAATTACAGTTGCATGGACACGTTAATGGTTTTGAATTCTGATACTAATTCTAATGCTAATAAAGGCTGTGTGGCATTGGACAGATTCATCTGATGGAAGGCACTAAGTGAGCTAGTTGTGACACACAGGACTTTCTATAATACTTCAAAATAACTCTGAGGAAGGTATTATTTTGAGTTCAGAGAAGAACAAACAACTGGAGGCTTAAGTTGCCTGAGCCAAAACAATTGGCAGGATCAGGATTCAAATGTGAATGGATTTGCCTCCAAGCCTATCTCATTCTGCTGCACACAATACATTTCAAAGAATTTGAATCTGGAATTCCTTAATGTTTATATATAATTTAAGTCATATTGTAAGTCAACAAAACTGTGCTGGAAAAGTCAGCTTTTACTGTCACAGCACATTCTTTAGGTACTTAATCAATTCACATTTACTTATAATCATTATAATAGGAAACATTTATATACAATGTCAGTAAAATAACATTTTAAAGTTCTCTAGATGTAGCCTCTAACTACTGGTATACTTGTACTTTAACTGTATCTCAGTCTTATCAGTGAAAATAACTATTAATTACTTCCATTAGAAACATTTTTACTTTCAAAATATGACAAGGTCTATCACCTACTTACCAATATAAAATTTTATGCTTAAATAGTTATAATTCCAAGTTAATGAGTGAAAGAAGCAGAAATAAAACAAATAAAATTCTACCAATCTAAATTCAGATTGGAATATGTTTTTACAAT
Organism: Oryctolagus cuniculus; assembly: GCF_051225735.1. Lineage (NCBI taxonomy): Eukaryota > Metazoa > Chordata > Mammalia > Lagomorpha > Leporidae > Oryctolagus > Oryctolagus cuniculus. The sequence continues at coordinate 26,638,971 of NC_142873.1, forward strand.
ATTGGGAAGAATCACTATGTTCCTAAAGTTGCATTGATGAAATGCATGAAGTTTGTATACCTTAAATAAAAGGTTTCTAGGCTAAAAACAAAAGTGAAAAAAAATAAATAAAAATAAAGTGCTAAAAGGCAAAAAAAAAAAATATTGTGGCTAAATAGAAGCTAACTTTGTGGCTCACAGAAGCTACATGTAAATTTGCAGAGTAAGTCAACAGAACAGGAAACTGAATCCCAGACCCCTCGTTTCCATTTTTTCCCCTAATTTCTATTTTACAGTCACATACTCCAATGCTCAGATAAGAATTCAACATTTTGCTGAGGATCCAGAAAGATTATGTGAGTAAAAGCAGTAAAAACAAAAAATGCACATGGGGAAATAGAACTAGAAAGTAACATAATCAGAAAACACACCAGAGAAAATAGTTGCGCTGTTACATTTTATACAGATTATTCAATGGAGTTGTATGCTCTAATTATTTGTTCTCTTCTCTTCTACTAGACTTGGAATTCCTATAAAGTAGGAATTGATTAACTTTTATCTTTGACTCTCTGGAGTCTACTACGATGGGAAGGATAAAAGATGGAAGAGAATAGGAGGGAAGGAAAAAAAGACTAATTTTTAAAGAAAATTCCAAAAGAAATGATTTGAGACAAGATAAACATGACAATAGAACATTTTGACACAAATGACATAAAAGCATCGCATCATGTAGACATGATGGGAAAAAATAATTATATGAAAAGAAATCTGTCCCAAATGTCATTTCATTCAAATTTTGGTGGTCATTATTCATCTAAGTGATATCAAACTTCCATAGTTTTCAAAAGCAACCTACATTGAAACTCATTTCTAGTCAAAATAGAGGTATTTCTGCAGAAAGCACAGCTTTGTGATTTTAGCACATGTCCATACACAACACATAAATGATTGATTATTAGAAAGCAATCGGCTGACTTGCTGTTGACTCAACAGTTTACAAACATGAAAACAAAATGTCATACTATCCAGAAGTTCTAAAAATTTACTCAGATAAAAGCATTGATTATTAGGTTAATCTGACTTCATCAAATATTTCTTGTTTAGGAATAACTCTCTAAAATATTCTTCCTAAATGTGAAAGTACTTACAAAATAGAATCTTTAGTAGGTGTTTACTTGAATTGATTTTGGCAGTCAGCTGCCATTCAAACATCTGCAAGTTAAGTAATCGTTTTGATATGATCTGTAAGACTACATGGTGCATAAGAAATGCAAATATTATTTATGATGAAAACTGAGAAAAGCAACATTTATGGCACACTGCCAAGTTTAATTTCCTGTCTTGTCTTTGTGATGTAATAAAAATCCCATTGTAAGCAATTGGATTCTTCTAAGCAATTGCATCAAATGTATGGTTAAAAACAAATAAAATAAAGGTACAAAGAATCACAGTGGATTGTGTAAAATCTTTAGATTTGCTTAAAATTTAGTATTTTTATAAAAATATATTTACTTGACTATTTTCTTGGTATAGAGCTATGGATACATGAAAATTCACGTGGATAAAGACAGTTTAATAGGGAATTGGTAATTTGCCTTTTCAGGAGAGTTTTTCCTTCATAAGAGATGCATTACATACTTTCTTAAAATAGGACATTGGCACTGGTACATGTAAAATATGTCTAAACAAAATCATGATTTAATAAAATATTTTCACAGACAGTATAGTTTCATGTAAGGAAGATACACACACATATTGATATCTTAAATAACAAAGCATATTTTAAGATAGAAAATAGCATAGAGTATTTATAATCTCACCAGGTTATATTATAATAGCCACAGTATTTTAACCTTCCCCTAGTTGTTACGGAAAGTAGCTTGTGATGAGAACCATAATCATTATCATCATAAATTAAATAGGCACTTAGTTGAGCCTGCCCTGCTTAATGCTTTGCCTGTATTATCTCATTGAATCCTATCAACCGTCCTCTAAGGAACAGTTATCTTCATTTTAGAAACAAAAATCTTGAAATGTAAAAGGATGAAGTACCTACTCACAGCTTGTAAGTGAGCCTCCAGAATCTGAATGTAGGAAGTTTGACACTAGAGTCTGTCCTTGAACTCACAAGCTCTACTACCTCTCATAATTCCCAGCCAGACTGAACTTTCAAAAATCTAAATCTTATCATGGCGTGAAATGGCTAGAGACTGGCTTCCCATCACACCTAGAATAAAATGACAAACCCTCATCACTCCCTTCAAAGCCTGTATCATCTGGCCCCTGAGCACTCTGTTGGAGACCCTTGAGAACCTTTGTCTTCTCCCACCAAAGCCCAGTCACACTGGCCTCCTTGTTGCTCCCGAAGACACTGACCTCGGCTGTGCATTTGTTCTCCCTCTGCCAAGAATTCTCTTCTTCATTCACTCCCTCCTCTCCTTGAGGAACCTCCTCAAATGTCAACTTTTCAAGGGGGCCTTCTGTGATCACCTTTCCTAAAATAAAGCTTACCTGTCCCTCATTCTCACTCTCTGTCCATTTAATTTACAACAGAACTTCTCATGATATTAATGCTATATGATTATAGTTGTTCACTCACTTGTTCAATGTCTGTTTCCTATTATTCACTTCTATATCATGAGTGCCTGGGATGGTCCCTGGCAAAAAGCATGTGCTCCAAGGTTTTTTTGTGGAATCAATGCATAAAAAATTAAGTACATGTGCATTTTAATACAGATTATTTGTGAAACTAAACACACCACCATCAATGGAGAGTAATAGGTAATGATAAGTATTGGAAGCAAAAGTAAAAATGGTCCTCCAATTCTTTAGTTGATTTGTTACATGTTGTCTTTGGAGTGGTGTATATCCATGTAAATCTGTATGCACACAACAGGAGAAAAAATGAAAACTATTGATCATATAGAGATACTTCTGTACCTGGATATCACCAGGAAAGCATCTGATCTGACTTCCACTTGAACGGCATAGGGCATGTTAGGGGAGATTTATTGTTTTGGGGACAACCAGACAGGGTAGGATATAATGGGGTTAAGAGGTCTACATGTGAGCTTTGGCTTGCTTTGTGGCATACTGCTGCTTGCAAGGCCTGAATCTCATATGGGCATCACTGTTTGTCCCAGCTGCTCCACCTCCAGTCCAGGTCCCTGCTAACTGCCTAGGAAAAGCAGTGGAAGATGGCCCAAGTGTTTGGGCCCCTGCTACCAAGTGGGAGTTCTAGATGAAGCTCCTGGTCCCTGGCTTCACCTGGTGCAGCCTTGGCTGTTGCAGCCATCTGGGGAGTGAACCAGTGGATGAAGGATATTTTTGTCTCTCTGTCTATCCCTCTCCCTCTGCAACTCTTTCAAAATAAATATATAAATCTTTTTCTTTCCTTTCTTATTTTTTTTCTAGTGAGGTCTGAAATCTCCCACAGATATATTTCAATTGCCCCACACTGCACACATACGTCAGACTTTCTTTTGAAAATACTATCCCTATTTTGAGCCTAGGAAGGACCCAAATGGCACATGATCGGTCCCATAAGCCAATTAAGAACTGATTAAGCAGCCCAGGGGCCAAGCTGAACTAAATCCCCAAGGCTTGGTCATGGTACTTTAGCTCTCGGGAGAAACCTGGATAGTACAAAGATTCATAAGGAAGCAGCAGTGGAGAAATCCACTCATCTGCAGTCGCTGTATCTGCATATATACACATGTTGGTGTGACTCTTGAAGTTCAAATTCAGACTAGTCTGTGCAATATTACAATTTCCAAAGAACACAAAGAGAAGTCTGTTTATTAGCTTGAATGAGAAAAGTGTTTCCAAGACACTTGAAGTACATTAATAAAGATAAGTGGGAATAGTAGTAAAATATTTTTTGTTCTTTCACATTCACAATGATGTTAAACAGAGTTTGGATACAGATATAATTGTGAATACAAGTAATACAGACATAATGAAAGGAGGTAGATTTTCATCAAAATAAGTATATTTTTAAGAAGATGAAATATTGGCATTATGATTAATGATACCTGATTTGTATTAATTCCATGACAACTGTGGATTAGCATATAGAGGAAAATAAAAATTTAAAATAAAACTAAGAGGTTTCTCTGGTCAGCAATCACACTATTACGTTTTGTGGCACAATAGGCCATTTTCTTTAACAAATACACTGGTTAACTTTTTAAAACAGAAATCCAGTGGAGAAAAAGCATTGTAAAAAGCAATATGAAAAGAATAAATAAAATTTCAGTTAAAAGTGTGGCAAACTAATGAAGTCAATAATAAAAAGTATCTCTAGTGAATAGTGTATAGAATTGATATGGCTTCCTAAACATGGCTATTAATAATTTATAGATGAAAGGTATATTCAACTTACTAAAGACTTATCAGGATAGACCCCAGCTCTCAGCAGCGATGCCTTCCAGCTGTCTACGTCCTCCTGCGAATCACACGCCAGCTCAAGGAAGCGGTAGTCTTTGTACACATTCCTGGAGGTAAAAAAGAATCAGGCTGTTAGTTTTGTACCAAATTCAAAATGATATAAATGACAGTCCAGATGGGTAGTTCTCTGACAGTCTCTAGAAGAAAAAAAACCAAACTCATTGTATGGAAAAATAATTACCAAATTCCTACATGCATTACATATTTTTAAAATCCTTACATTAAATTACTTAGAGTTATCTGTAATGCTAAGCAATTAGAAAGGAAATGCAAAGTAAAGGAATTGAAGGAAATACAAATGCACTCAGTATGGTACACAGGGTGTCATTAGTTAATTAATGGGAATTAATAGTGCTGTAGGGAAAGCATTTGTTATTGCTTAGTTAGTAACCACTCTTCAATTTTCTAAAGCTTTTTACAAGTCTGAAAAAGTAGCCCATAAAACTTTAAAATTCAGGGCAATAATCTTATAAACCTAAAAGACTGTTAGACTACAAATAAAAATGTTCATTATATTGTGAAAAAGGAAGACTGACAACCATTAACAGGATGAGATGCCTCTGAAGTGCAAATTTGGAAACTAGATAAAAGTATAAAAATGGGAACTGATGGTGTGGCACAGCAGGTGAAGCAGGCACCTGGGACACCCACAGTCCATATCGGAGTGCTGGTTCAAGTCCTGGCTGCTCCACTTCCAATGCAGCTTCTTGCTAATGATGAGAGAGCAGATGATGACCCAAGTACTTGCACTGCTACCACCTATGTGGGAGACTCAGAATGAGTTCCTGGCTACTGGTTTCCATCTGGCCCAGCCCTGGCTGTTGCCAGATTTGGAAAGTGAAAAAGTGGATGGAAGATCTCTCTCCCTCTGCCTCTGACTGTCTCTCTCACACTCTTTAGTTGTATGTATTTTTTCCACAGTTGAGGCACATTCTGCTTCCCCTTCTCCATTTCTTTAAGTTGTCCACCATTTTATCATTATCTCTCTCTTGGACTCTTATAACAGCCTCCTCATTGGTCTCCCAATATCTTACGGATCCTTTAAACTTGTTCTCTGCACTGAATCCTCATGATCTTCTGAAACTTTGAGTCATATATTTTACCCCTGCAATAAGACTCCAGTGGCTTATAACACTCTCCTACAATGGCTCACAAAGACTCTGTGGCCCCCTCAGCCCCTTTTTTCTCTTTGCTCTTTCAGCACCAGCCAAGCTGGCTTTCTTTCAGTTCCTGAGTGTGTCCAATGTGCTGTGCTTGTAATGCCTTTGACTTTGCTGCTCTGTCCGGAGCTTTCTTTTCATCTCTCCTTGTACAATTAACTCCTACTCTTCCTTGGGAACCTCAACTCAGTCACTGTTCCTCAGACTTCACTTCATGACACCCCTGCTAGGTCAGCTTCTTCCACGCATTTTTTCACAATTCTTTTTACCTTTCCTCCATAACACTTCTCACAGTTATGATTTCAGAATTTTGTGTTTATTTTTATTTTTTCTCCTCCCTCTCATGCTCCCTCCCTTCTCTCCCTCTCTCTCCTTCTCTCTGTCTTTCCTCCCTCCCTTCTTCCCTCCTTCTTTTCCTCATTCCTTTCCTCCTTCCCTTTTTTCCTTTCTAATTATTTCTCTTCTAACTAGCCCATAAACCCCATGAGCCCAAGGAATGTATCATTTTTACTTTTCACCATTATATCCCCAGGGGATTCTGGGAAGATGATGGCTTCACTCAGGTCAAACACATCCTAGTTTCTGAAACCAGGTAGACCTGAGGACTGATTCTCAGAGGGCATGAGCAAGACAGCAGCCATGGCCCTTTGTTGCTCTGGACTGGATAAGAATTTTGTGACCATAGCAAGAAAGCTCTAAGAGGAGACCATCATGAACAGGTGACCCTGTCCCTCAGTGACTGCAGGACCCTTGAGTGTTCCTGATCCTCTGACCTAAGGAGGGTTGGATTGACTGAGTTTTCTTTACCCTAATGTAGATGAAGGGCTTGTTCCTGGTGCCTCCACAGGTAACTGGCAACTTGCCTATTACTGATCCGTAATGACTGAGATGCCTGCACCTTTCCATGGCTCATGGGATTTAAAACAGGCTTAGGGTTCAAAAAACATCAGGCGAATTTGTGGAGCATGCTCAAACTGAGGAAAGATTGAGAGGAGAGGAAACAATGGTAAACAAGAAAACTTGGAATATCCATAGAGTCAAGTTGAAATAAGTAATGAAGGGGGCAGGCATCTGGCACAGCAGTTAAGATACCTGCATCCTATACTGGAGTCTTGGGTTCAAGTCCCAGCCCTACTCCCAATTTTTAGATTCTCCTTAATGCACACAATGACAGGCAAAAGGTGATGGCTCAGGACCTGGGTCCCTGTCACTAAAGTGGGAGACCTGGATTGAGTTTTCAGCTCCTGGCTTCAGCCAAGCTTAGCCCCAGGGGTTGCAAGCATTTGGATTGAACTAGTAAAGAAGATCTCTGTCTATCTGTCTTTTTCTCTCCATCAGTCTTTCTGTGTTTCACATAAATAAAATGAATAAAAACTTCAAAACGAATTAAATAATGAGGACTTACTTAATATGGTGCAATATAAGGGCTACCTATGGACTCAAAGTAAAAATGACATATCACAAGAGAAATTCTAACAGGTAAAAGTTGGGGGAGGGTGGGAGGAAGTAAAAATGTTTGCTATGCCTCCTTTAGTGGGTGGAGGGGTGGAGAGTAGGGAATCAAAAGCACCTTAGAAGTCTCATTTGGGAAAACTGGGTAAGGGGAGAAGGAAGAACCTCATGGAATAATAGAGATGCATTAATGATAAATACAAAAATAATGAATTAAAAAGTATAGTACATATTCCAAATCAATAGAATAAGCGGTTGGGATGGGTATTTGGCATAGCAGTTAGGACACTGTTTGGGATGCCTGAATCTCATACTGGAGTGTCTGGGTTTGAGTCCTTGTTCTACTTCCAATTCCAGCTTCCTGCTGATGTTCATACCAGGAGGCAACAGGCGATGGTTCAATTATTTGAGTCCCTACCACCCATGTGGGGAGACCTGGACTGAGTTCCAGCTTCCTGGCTTAGCTCAGCCTTGGATGTCACAGGCATTTGAGGAATGAACCAGTGAATGGAAGATTTCTCTCTCTCTCTCATTCAAATAAACAAAAATAAATCAATTCCAAAAAAATTATGGAAAACTGTTTCCTGAGCAAATTTTTAAAAAAATAAAATACGATAAATAAATTTAAAATAAAATGACAGGATAAAATCAAATATATTAACTATTTTTTTTAACTTTTATTTAATGAATATAGATTTCCAAAGTACAGCTTATGGACTACATTGGCACCCCCCCCCCATGACTTCCCTCCCACTCGCAACCCTCCCCTTTCATTCATATCAAGATTCATTTTCAATTTTCTATATATACAGAAGATCAGTTTAGTATACATTAAGTAAAGATTTCAACAGTTTGCACCCACATAGAAACACAAAGTGAGAAATACTGTTTGAGTACTCGTTATAGCATTAAATCTCAATGTACAACACATTTAGGACAGAGATCCTACATGAGGAGTAAGTGCACAGTGACTCCTGTTGTTAACTTTACAAATTGACACTCTTGTTTATGGCATCAGTAATCTCCCTATGCACCAGTCATGAGTTTCCAAGGCTATGGAAGCCTTTTGAGGTCTCCGACTCTTAATCTTATTTAGACAAGGTCATAGTCAAAGTGGAAGTTCTCTCCTCCCTTCAGAGAAAGGTACCTCCTTCTTTGAAGACCTGTTCTTTCCACTGGGATCTCACTCACAGAGATCTTTCATTTAGGTGTTTTTTTTTGTTTTTTTTTTTGTTTGTTTGTTTGTTTGTTTTTGCCACAGTGTCTTGGCTTTCCATGCCTGAAATACTCTCATGGGCTTTTCAGCTGGATCCGAAGGCTTTTAGGGCTGATTCTGAGGCCAGAGTGCTGTTTAAGAGATCTGCCATTCTATGAGTCTGCTGTGTATCTCGCTTCCCATGTTGGATCGCTCTCCCCTTTATTTATTCTATCGGTTAGTATTAGCAGGCACTAGACTTGCTTATGTGATCCCTTTGACTCTTAGTCCTTTCATTATGATCAATTGTGAACTGAAATTGATCACTTGGACTAGTGAGATGGCATTGGTGCATGCCACCTTGATGGGATTGAATTGGAATCCCCTGGTATGTTTCTAACTCTACCATTTGGGGCAAGTCAGCTTGAGCATGTCCCAAATTGTACATCTCTTCCCTCTCTTATTCCCACTCTTATCAAATATATTAACTATTAAATTACTATAAATGAAATGAATTATATAAGTTTAGTCAGCTATTTTAGGTTAAAAAATTAAACTCAGGTATATATTATTTGCAAAAATAAAAATACAAAAAGGTATCAGATGAGCATGAAATGAAATTTAGAATGCATGGATGACAACATAAGAGCAGAAAAGATAGAATTTGAAAGTACAGAACAGGATAAGCAATAGGAAAACATTAAATAGGATAGACTGAAATATTAAACAATAATATAAAAATAATTTATGAAAATTGAAAAAACTCATTAACCTGTTTATATCAAATAACATAGTAGATAAGTAAACGTGAATGTTACTAAAAATATAAGACCAGGGACAAGTGTTTAGCCTGATGGTTAAGATGCTTGCCTCCCATGCTAGGGAGTTCTTGAGTTTGATTCCCAGCTCTAGCTCTTGAATCTAGCTTCCTGTTAATGTGCACTGTAGGAGACAGTGGTGATGGTTCAATTAATTGGGCTCCCTGCTTGCTACCCACATGGGAGACCTGGATTGAATTCCTAGCTCTTGGCTGCAGTCTTAGGTACCTGCAGTCCATTGTGGACAATAGGGAAATGAATTAGTAGATGGGTAGTCTCTCTGTCCATCTGCTCTTTCTCTCTCCGCCTTCAGAAAAATAAATAAAATTTAAAAATACAAGACTGACTTAATATAATTATCTGTATATAACTGAAAATATATAGACAAATTTTAATATATTTTTTAATACTAAAAATTAAAGTCAAATATATTCAACTCTATGGCCAAAAACTCAATATGGAACAAATTAATAACATTCTAAAATATATACAAATTATCAAAGTTAATTCAGGAAGAATTAGAAAACCTAAGTGCTTGCAAAATGCTACTAAAGATCTCTTATTTAAGTGGTTAAGATGACCAGCCGGACAAAGATATAGAAATCAATGGTTTTTCACAATGCAGCCAATTATTTAGAAAATATTTCTTTTACATTAGTAGTAAAACATACAGAATACAGAGAATAGTTTTTTTTTTTTAAATTAAGGAAATTATAGAAGCTTAATGAATAGCATGAAACAAGATCTTTTAGTTTAACCATTGGTTATATTTCCTTCAAGTTTTTCCTATGTGTAAGTTACTTTCCTTTATAAAAATTTCAGCTGGCGCCGCGGCTTACTTGGCTAATCCTCCGGCACCCCGGGGTTCTAGTCCCGGTCCGGCGCCGGATTCTGTCCCAGTTGCTCCTCTTCCAGTACAGCTCTCTGCTGTGGCCCAGGAAGGCAGTGGAGGATGGCCCAAGTGCTTGGGCCCTGCACCCACATGGGAGACCAGGAGGAAGCATCTGGCTCCTGACTTCGGATCAGCGTGGCACACCGGGCGGCCATTTGGGGGGTGAACCAATGGAAGGAAGACTTTTCTCTCTGTCTCTCTCTCTCTCACTAACTCTGCCTGTCAAAAAAAAAAAAAAAAAAAAAAAAAGAGTTTTGGCCAGCGCAGCGGCTCAATACTCAATAGGCTAATCCTCTGCCTGCGGCACCGGCACCCCGGGTTCTAGTCTCGGTCGGGGTGCTGGATTCTGTCCCGGTCGCTCCTCTTCCTGTCCAGCTCTTTGCTGTGCCCTGGGAAGGCAGTGGAGGATGGCCCAAGTGCTTGGGCCCTGTACCCGCATGGGAGACCAGGAGAAGCACTTGGCTCCTGGCTTTGGATCAGCGTGGTGCACTGGCCGCAGCATGCCAGCCGCAGTGGCCATTGGGGGGTGAATCAACGGAAAAGGAAGACCTTTCTCTCTGTCTCTTTCTCTCTCACTGTCCACTCTGCCTGTCAAAAAAAAAAAAAAAAAATTTGGATTGGGGCTGGTGCTGTGGCATAGCAGGTAAAGCTGCTGCCTGTGGTGCCAGCATCCCATATGGCTCCGGTTTGAGATTCGGCTGCTCCACTTCTGATCCAGCTCTCTGCTATGGCCTGGGAAAGCAGTAGAAGATGCCCCAAGTCCTTGGGCCCCTGCACCCATGTGGGAGACCCAGAGGAGGCTCCTGGCTCCTGGCTTTGAATCAGCGCAGCTCCAGACGTTGCGGCCATCTGGGGAATGAATCAGCAGATGGAAGAGCTCGCTCTCTCTTTGCCTCTCCTCTCTCTCTCTCTGCCTCTCCTCTCTCTGTGTAACTGTGACTTTCAAGTAAAATAAATAAGTCTTAAAATTGGATTAACCTGTAATGCTTGTACACTTTTATGGGGTAGATCACAATATTTTGACACATACCCAGCATAAACTGATCAAGTCAGATGATAACCAGCCTTTCCATTTCCTTACCTTCTCAATTCCTTATCTCCGCCAGGTCTTTTTATACAGTACATTATTGTGAGTTATTGCCACTCATGTGTGCTGTGGAACCAGAACTCCTTACCTCCCTCTGACTGGGTTTGGTATCTGTTATCAACCTTCCTCCATCCTCTTTCCCTTCCTAGCCTCTAGTAGTCACTATTTTAAATTCAGATACACGAGTGGAATTTATCTTTCTGTGTCTGCCTTGAAATAAAATCTTAATAAATGGAAAGGTATATTTAGTTGAATTGATTACATTGTATCTAGTAGTCTAACAATGTGAACATGAATAAGTATTTTTTTAAAGATTTATTTTATTTATTTGAAAGAGTTACAGAGAGATGTAGAGCAAGAGAGAGAGAGGTCTTCCATTCTACTGGTTCACTCCTCAATTGGCTGCAAAGGCTGGAGCTGTGCTGATCCGAAGCCAGGAGCCAGGAGCCTCCTCTGGGTCTTCCATGTGGGTGCAGGGGCCCAAAGAGTTGAGCCATCTTTAACTGTTTTCCCAGGCTATAGCAGAGAGCTGGATCGGAAGAGGAGCAGCTGGGACTTGAACCCGCGCCCATATGGGATGCTGGCACTGCAGGCAGCAGCCTTACCAGCTACACCACAGTGGCAGCCCCAGTGAATAAGTATTCAATAAACATTTGTTGAATTATGAATCACATTCCCATAAACATTGAATATTATCTTTAAAGCACCTTTTTAAATTCTGTAACATAAAAGTGATACTCCATTAGTGCTTTAATATTTTTCTTCCTGAAGGAAATTGAGCGTCTTCATGCATTTATAGAAATGTTCTTCATCTTGATTTCATTTCATATTGCATTAAATACAATATTTTTATATACAATATTTTTATGGTTTCTCACTTTTTATTTGCATTTGCTTGATAATTATTTGTATTTCTTTGTTTTATATGTATTCATTTGTTTTACTTTTAAAAAAGACCCATTCGTTATAAATGTTAACAGCATAGTTGGATTTTATTTTCCATGCCAATCTAAAAACCAGTGCTGAAGATTTGGAAAATTTCAGTCATGTTTCTTTCTTTCCATAGCTGGTCTTAGTTTTGTCATTTTGTGATATGCTCTGCTTTTAAAAAACGCTTTATTGTTTCCTTTGTTTTGCGCACTGAGCTGCCTTCTTGACTTTATTTTTCAATAGTTTTCAGTTCCATAAGTAAATTGCTTACCTTTAAGCTTTTTACTTCACTTTTGAATTTCTTTTTGTATATGTGAAATTAAGAAATAAGAGAATAATTCCTGACTTCATGAAGAATTTAGAAGCTTTTTAATGCTGCCTTTTAATCTCATGACATTTGCTAATATATCTAGAAATAATGCCCTAAGTTATTTCTGAATTAGTGCTTTCATATCTTTACAATAATCTGCTGCTTTTAAAATTTTATATTTGATTTTGTTACATTTAAGCAATTATTTAGTCGAATTCTATGTTTATCTTGAATAAAACATCTGTCATCATGCATTTTCTGCCTGGACTTCCACATTTGTAACTTCTCATTTGGATTCTTTTTTGTTTGTTTGTTTATTTGTTTTCAGTTGGCTTAGCAATAGAGAGTTGGTTCTGTGGATTTCTGGTTGGCAGAATATTCACATTATCAAGTTGATGCAGTGAAGAAAAGTAGAAGCTTCTTTTGGTTCTCTTCTTGTTTAGCATAATTTTTTTCAAACAGGGTCAAGCATTCATGGGTCACTGATTTTCAATCCAGTTCACTCTATGAGTCTTATAGTTAACTGACATCTCTACTTCTCAGATTCTCAGTGTTTTTTTAAGACTTTCTATCTCCGTTGTATATGACTTTGAGATATAGCAATGGATGAAAGGTGAAAGAAAAATTTTTAATTTTCCACCACCATACAAAAGAAATTATCTTATTTAATCTTCACAGCAATCCTGCAAAGTTGGTACTGGACTATTTCACAGACTAAGAAACAAGATTCAGAGAGATTAAGGGACTTTCCCAAGATGCCACAGCAAATAAATGACACCATCTATATCTAACTAGTCTTTGGTGTAAGGTCTTCATAAAACAAGAATTTCTTGAATGAATGAATTAAGTGAATGAAAAACGAACAAATGAAAGCACAATGGAATGAACTTGGACAATGCTTATCAGTGAAATGATCTTTTTCATTTTTGACTGGATGCTTGACTTTCTTCAAAAACTTAAGATTGAAAAGTATGAAGAGGCAAAACATATAATAAGAAGAAAAAGTTCATTTTAATTAAAAGTGGACCATAAAGAAAATGAATTGTCTAAGAGGGTAAGTTTATTGTTAGAAAGGTTATAATTTTGTTATAGAGTGTGATAGATTATCTTTTTTGTTTTTAAGATTTATCTATTTTACTTGAGAGGCAGAGTTACAGAGAGAGGGAGAGACAAAGAGAGAGGTCTTCCATGCACTGGTTCACTCCCCAAATGGCCAATCAGAGATGTTTGGTCTGATTTGAAGCCAGGAGCCAGGAAGCTTTCTCCAGGTCTCCCACATGGGTGCAGGGGCCCAAGCACTTGGACCATCTTCTATTGCTTTCCCAGGCGCATTAGCAGTGCTGGATTGGAAGTGGAGCAGCCAGGACTCCAACCAATGCCCATATAGGATGCCGGCGCTGCAGACGGATGTTTTATTCATTACACCATAGCCTCGGCCCCGGGATTCAAAAGTCATCAGTTTTTAATTATCTAATTACTGCTCTGCTATAGCTTATAGCTGCCAGTTAGGTTTCCATTTGGGGATATTTCCACTACATGGTATGAATTCCTTTAAGATGTAAAGGTAAGGGAACTGAGAGCACTTGGCTAGCTGGGAAGCATGAAAAGTAAAAGAGGGTAGAGACTTTCCACATTCTCTGAGCAGATCTGAAGAATTCAGCTTTGGCTCACTCTCACCGACCTTTCTCCAGAGTATTTTCTTTCAGGAGCGCTTCACATGGAAAATCTTAATTTTTTTCCCCTTAAAGGATAGCCAAATTCTTGAGAGGGAAAATAATTATCTGGTTGAAACATTAGAAGAGGGTCAAAGGCTTCTGGTGGCTTTGACTGCTTCAATTTTACCCATTTCTGAAGCCTCAACTTAGGCTGTGTCTAGACATCCAAGGAGAGTTGGAAACAGGTCTAAAACACTGAACTGAGCTGATTTACTGGAAGTCCCATAAATTCTGTCGATGAAGCTTCCAGGTTCTCACCACACACTGTAGCTGTATAGATAACCCACAGCAATTTGTACTGACTGAATTTTTTTGTTTAGTCTATTTTAGCTGCAATCATGCAGATATGAGCTTCCGAATGATTGCACTATGAAATCAAGCTGAACTATGTGTTTTACAGTTTGAAGAAGTGAAAATCATTTCAATGCTAAGAGAGAAGTATGAGGAAATTATAAACCTTTGGTAAAAGGCTTTTCAGCAATACACTGAAGAGAAGAAAGCCACATGGATAAGCTCATGTTTTGACTACATGTGTAACTTTCATTCACATGTCAATAGAAAACCCTTGGGTATTAAAAACATGGCGGTTAATTCCCTCACCTGTGACAGCTCTGCAAACATCTGAGACCACATACAAAACACTGGCAATGGTGATCAGTGTTTCAAAACATTACCAAGGCATTTAACACAAGTCACCAAGCTGGCCTCCAGGGAGGCTGCACATACAGCCTGCCTCATGAGGACAGGAGGGAAGGTTCTTCACTACCGCCTCCCACGATCATTCTTTCTCTTAATCTGAAAGCACAACCGTGATGACTGGCAGGCAGTTTTCTTTTACAATTCTTGGTTGCCAGGAAAATTGAACCTCTTTGTCATCTACTTATTAGACTTTTCTTTTCCTTTTGGTCTTAAATGTGCACAAGTTACTTTACATTACATGACATAGTATCTTTAAATAACAGTCTTACTTAGTGAATTTAAAATAGGTTCAGTTTATGAGATCATGACTTGATACAAATTTCCACAAATGTTGTAATTGCATTTCAGAAAGTGTGTGCATGTCTCAGGTCTTTTAGTCTCTGAGCCAACCCTTTAGCCAATATTTTCAAATGTTTCCCCTAGAAGGAGTTTCTATATAATGCAGCATCCTTCTTCCCCTCTCATGCATTTGCCTTATTTTTAAAAAGATTTTAAAGATGAGATGCCAGCAACTGATCACAAATCTTCAGGTGAAATATTAGCTGGAGGCAAAAAAAAGCATTTGGTAGAATTTTTGCCTGTCTTCTAGATAGTAAATATTTACTGACTTAATATAAGGAAAATGTAGTAAAATATAATAAAGATTATTAATACTTGTCAAAGTCCAGTCTGCATCACTTATTGTTTTATATGACATTGAGTAAAATAATCTCTCTGAATTTCATATTACTCACCTATGAAATGAGAAAAATAACTTACCTCAATCTAATTTTGATGAAAAATAAGGTTATGTATTGTGAAGAGCTTGCTTAACACAATGCCCAGTTTTAATATACAACCCAAATACACAAAATTGAAAAAAAACCTTTATGAATTATTACCACTGCCTTATGGTCCTATAAACATGACCTCTTATAAAATCAGGAATCTCCTGAACTAAATGCACAATCTGTTTGAAAAATAAGATTAAAATTTACATTTAGGATTAGTTCATTTCATCAAGTTAGTTAGGATCCATTATTTCAGTTTGCTCAGATGACAAATAATAAATAATATCACAATTCTCCCTGTTTTGCAAATACTGCATATTTTGATGATGTAAAATTCCTAGGAATTGGCAATCCTATCATAGACTGAAAATAGATCTCTAATGATTCATTAACCAGTCTTCATTGAGTATCAACAGTAAGACTTCAGGGGACTGGCTTTGTGGCACAGTGGGTTAAGTCACTGATTATGAGCCTGTCATCCCATATCAGGGTGCCAGTTAGAGTCCTAGCTACTCTGCTTCTGATCCAGCTTCCTGCTAATGCACCTGTAAAGGCAGAAAGGGATGACCCAAGTACTTGGGCCCTTGCCACCATGTAGGAGACCAGGACAAAGTTCCAGGCTCCTGGTTTTATACTGATCCAGACCTGACGTTTGTAGCCATTTGGGGAGTAGGCCAGCTTATGGAAAACCTCTATCTTTCTCTCACTCTGCCTTTGAAATAAATACATAAATATCAATGAGACTTCAGACTTAATTATAAATCTATCATATATGTGCTATATTGTCATGTTTCTCTATTTTCGCTCAGGTATATGCCAAAAGATTTTTATCAAAGTCTAAGTATATTATGTCTACTTAATTCTATTTAAAAACTAGAGTTAGTCTGGTTCAATGTGTTTTTCAAGATTCAAAGCAAATTCCTATTGAACACTGATATATTTTCTAAATAACTGTAAACATTCCCTATATCCACTACAAACTTTATAGCAGGGCATTGATGATAAACCCATCAATAAAAATTTCCACTCTGCTTTCCGTTTTTGAAAATCTGAACAATCTCCACTGTGGAGTTTTGCTGATGTTCCCACCAGTAATAACCCTCCTCATGTCTCCATTTCTGCACGCATTCACTCTGTCACTAATGCTACATTATTGAAGACCTGTGAACTTCCTTTTATCATATTTTCCCTTCTCATTTTACTTGTCTATTGAAACTCCAGTGAGATTGTTTTCTTATTTAGTTCCTTGATCCAAGTCGCTAAACAAGGCAACAGAAAAACTATAACTTCTCTAACAGCACACACTTCAAATTCTTTAAAAAAAAAACAAAAAAGAATTATTTTATTTATTTGAAAGGGAGAGAGAGAGAGAGAGAGAGAGAAATATTGATTCCATCCGCTGGTTCATCTGCCAAATGGCTGTAATTGTAATGGCAGGGGCTTAACCATGCCAAAGCGGGGAGCCACTCCATCTAAGTCTCCCACATGGGTGGCAAGGGTTCAAGTACTTGGGCCATCATTTGCTGCTTTCCCGGGCACATTAGCAGGGGGATGGATTGTAAGTGGAGCCGCTAGGACTAGAACCAGAGCTCTGATAGGGGATGTTGATGTTGCAGATAGCAGTTTAACCCACTGCATTACAACATAGGCCCCACACATCAAATTCTTACCTGGAGATAAGTAGGCACCCAACTGTTCCAAATGTCCCTATTATACTTTGTAGAAAATATGCTTCCTCACTGAACCAGGTGATTATCATTTCACACCTTTTCTTCCTTCAAATCTCAAACAAAGCCTTTACTATTCATACTTCACTGATAACCTTGCTTCTACTTCATAGGGAAAATATACACAGACAAGACCAGATGAGAATGCTCGATCTCCTTTCTAACAAATCCATCAGACTGATTGTATTGCAAGTACAGACTCTGCCTTTCCCTTGCACAATGGATGGTCATATCTTCAATTTATGCACTGGGTCCCATCTCTCTCTCTCTCTCTCTCTCTCTAAGATTTATTTATTTTTTGAAAGAGTTACACACAGAGAGAAGGAGAGGCAGAGAGAGAGAGAGGTCTTCCATCGATGGTTCACTCCCCCATTGGCCACAATGGCCAGAGCTACGCCAATCCAAAGCCAGGAGCCAGGAGATTCTTCCAGGTCTCCCATATGGGTGCAGGGGCCCAAGGACTTGGGCCATCTTCTACTGCTTTCCCAGGCCATAGCAGAGAGCTGGATAGGAAGTAGAGCAGCTGGGACCTGAACCAGTGCCCATATGGGATGCCAGCACTGCAGGTGGCAGCTTTACCTACTACGCCGCAGCACCGGCCCCCAAATCTCTCTTAATGTTCTCTTGGACTTTCTTCCTACAATCATTCCCTTTCTCTTCAACATTTTTTCCCTTTCAACTGCTTAGATAATCCATATGGCACAGTAGTGTGCTTTAAAAGTGACCAATTAGACACACACACACACACACACACACACACACTTTCTCTTAATCTTGTTCTACTCCCAAGAACCACTGTATTTCTATCTGCTTTGACAGAAAAACTCCTTAAATTTTTTTGAATTGTTTCTTCTATCACTTCCCTCTCATTCTTTCCTCCATCCACTCCAGTGAGGACTGTGATCCTGTTACCCTACAGACAAGGACCAAGGGATTCACATCTAGAGAACCACCAAGCCACTTCAAATAAAATAAAACTCCAAGAAAGTTTGTGTCAAATAGCAAAACATGAACTGTAATTACATACTACATATGAAACAAATGACATTGCACATGTAGGATTGACACACAGGACATGCAACCAAAAAATCTATTCACAAACAAAAATCATTATGCTTATTATGAAAATCAAGAAAACAAAACTACCTTGTTGGCATTGAATTCAAAATTTGCAAAATTATAAAAATAAGCAAAACACAATACAGGATACTATAAAGCCATGAATTAACTATGGAAAACCAAGCATATCATTGTTAAATTTAACAGCTTTCTCTCTGATGAATCATAAAATGAAATGCAACTGTAATATAAAAGATGAGAAAAGCAAAATTAGGAATGAGATTTATGATTTCACAAATCAAAGATTAAATCATCTTAAGGAATACTAATTATACTTCTATGATAGTAATTTTGTAAAGAACAGTTATGGACATAATTGCTAAGAAATATAAAATCACAATTACAAGATCCCAAATGACTAACATCTACAGGATAAATCGCAAAAAATATAAAATTTTGCTTCAAAATCATTCTGGTTTCAGAGAGCTTTATACATAATTATTTCTCTAATTTTAAGTGAAATTTTATGTCCTTCATGTAGGACTTTTCAGAAAAGTAATAGATTAATGCATATTCTAAATTTCCAAAAACCAAAATGTGCTATGCAGGATTGCCCAAGCTTATTCTATCCTAGAATTATTCCCCCACCATTCAACAGTATGAAAAAGACCAAACTTTTTGATATACCACTGTATAGCCTCTTGATACCTCTAATCTCAAAATCTTGATTTACTCTCAAATCTTCTTGCTCTCCAACGTTCCCTCATATTACTAAATAGAATTTAGTGCTTGTGCTGGGTGCTTGTGCTAGATGCATACAAGTTATTAATGATACCCTTTTCTTCCCCTACACATTTTTTACCAGTCAGTGTTGTCAATGCATCCTCCATTAGCCCTCAATGACTCTTCTATTTCATCTTTGTAGTTCAGAATGCCATCACCCCTCAGTTGGATCACAACAAAAAATTCCCAATACCTGCGTTTGCTCCACCCCCTACTCTCCATTCTACAGCCCAATCTAACCACATTTCTCCCTATCAGTGTTTCTCCACTGCATAAGATAAAGATCACAATTTTAACAAGGTTGAAAACCATCTGGTTCCTGACTTACTCATCAGGCACTAGCTACCAATGCTTCTTCCTGCCTCAGGGTCTTGGCATATGTTATGCAGTCTGCCTGGTACAATCTTTCTTTCTCCTTATTTCTACACTTAGAATTAGTTTAAACTGTTCTTGAATTCTTAAATTGGCATGTCACTCTTTTAAATTCTCACAGAAGATACAAGTAAGTGCTGTAATCAGATGATTATTATTTGCTATCAATCTCCATTATTACATGATGTAAATTTTGTGAGTAGGGAATATGTTTTTATTCATAGAACCTAAGTGTAGTACCAATGTTTAGTAAATAATTTCCAGTGAAAGAATGAAACTGAAGAAATCATTAACACCTAAGTAAGCTTAGGATCCTTCATTTCATTAAAATATTTTTTCTTGTCTTTCAATGTTATCTTTAAAGATCATTAGAAATGTTTCAAATTGGAGAATTGACTCATTCCCAACAGGACATTATTTCTTCGAATTGAGTTGATTTGATATTTGACCTATGCCATTTCCTTTTCTTGACATAGAAAAGAATAAAAACAAATAATATTTTAAAATAAAATTAAATTTAAAATCTTTAGAAAAATATGTAAGAATCTTGCAAAACACATTTACTGTAAGTCCAGCTGCAGAAGACTGCTGAGTCACCACTAGTCCTGACCTCCTCTGGCTGCCAATGGCCCTGGTGCCAGATCCATGTCAGCAGTAATAACTGTCACAACAAAAGAGCTGAAAGTATGAATTTTGGTTATAACCATGGAGGTTTTATTTGTGATGAAGAAAGGTCAAAAAAGAGGTAGGTTACAATTTAAATGGCAGAAATTTTCAAAATACACAAAGCTTACTATCTAACTAGTCATCACACCCAAATGCTAAAATAATCTGATGTCATAAAAACTAAAAATGTATTGAAATAAAAATAGAAAAGGTGAGATCAGTCAGAAAGTGGGAACTTAATCTCCTGGCTCATTGAAGGGACTTCAGTTCATGGCTCCTTTTCCTCAGTCTTCTTTGTTTCCTTTCTCAAGAGGAAGAAGACTAACTGATTTGAATGGTGAGTTACAAAGGAGAAATTGAGAAAGCCTGTGCCTGCAGGACACAGGCATTTCTCTCCCATTCCAAGATGTTCTGGTGAGCTCTGCCCTCTGG
This sequence comes from Oryctolagus cuniculus, assembly GCF_051225735.1. Taxonomy (NCBI): domain Eukaryota; kingdom Metazoa; phylum Chordata; class Mammalia; order Lagomorpha; family Leporidae; genus Oryctolagus; species Oryctolagus cuniculus. Next base: position 26,659,466 of record NC_142873.1, read on the forward strand.
TAGAGGCCTGTGGTCTCTCAGCTGTGGTTGTGATTACTGAGAGCTGAAGTATGAGCTAGACATTTGGCCATGAATTTGATCCATTTGTTCCATGCCTTATCTGTTTGTTTCCTGTGTACTGCTTCTAAAAACAGCAACAGCAACCATTTCAACAAGGGAGGGCAAGAAAAGGGTAGGATTAAGGGGCTCCCTAAAACTCCAACAGTGGTGATGGGTTTGGTTTCAGATGGGTTAAAGAGGAAGCCACAGAAGGCCTTGTGAGTGAAAATGCCCAGTAGGCAGTTGGAGATGTGGAGCTGGTGTCTCAGGATAATAAGTAACCATACAGCATGTGGCTATGATGCTGGGTGCCATGTGAATTTATTTTATTTTAATACAGCTTATTAGCTTCAATAAGTTATTTTCCCACAAGAGGACAAGCCAAACAGCCACAGGTCATGCGTCTACTTGGGCATAACCAATAGCAGGCAAATTAGCCAACATTACAATGTCATTAAAAAAAAAAAAAAAGAGTTGTTGTTGCAATCCAAACTTCATTTAGCCCAAAGCAATGAATGAAAGACTTTAGAATGGAATAAAAGGCAACTGGTGAAGAAAGCAGAGAGAGAACCACAATTATCCTAAGTCTGTCTTGTTTATTAAACTCAGCATTTTTAAAATGAGAGGAATAAATATGAAGTGGCCATTGGCCTTTCCATGCCATGCCTTATCACATGCTAGGGAAACAAATGCTGCCCAGTCCATACTAGTATGGCCCTTACCTTCAACGTGTACTATACTCGAGAATCACTCGGTGTGGAATCTTTCATTGGAGTTAATGATGCGATAATAATAACAATAATAGTAATTTATAACTCATTAAAAATTTCTGCAAAACAAAAATTTATGAGGAACTATGATGAGAACAGAAGTAGAATCTAATCCCAGAAGGTGTAGTGTTTATCAAGAAGCCAAAAATTCTGGAATAATATGGACGGTTTTGGGTTCATCTTAGTTTACAAGCACCTAGAAGAATTACATGAGAATTTTTAGAGTCTGGGACTAGGGAGATGTCTTTTGAAAGTTTTAATATTGATATTAAGATACTGTTAAAGAGAACAGGGTAGAAGAACATTTTAAAAGAATGAAAGAACTGGCAGGGTCATGTTATCAATGGCTGTGTTCAGTAGGTCCCCCCAAAATAGCTTTCCAAAATATTTTAAAATTATTACTTCTTGATATTATTGTTTAAATCATGTCAAGTCCTATGCATGCTCCTCCTTGAATTCATTTTGAAAAGTTTAGTGTGAGTTTTTACCATGGAAATATAGATCTACACTGCTCTATCTGAGGCCCCATAAGGATGCCCTGGGTACATCAGGGAAGTCTGGACCTTTGTGGACAGGGTTGCATACAATGTGTGTGAACTTGGCATGCTGCACCTCCCAGCCCAAGCTAGGGGAAGCACCTCCATTATGGTTGTGAGGCATCTCACTGCCAACCTTCAGTGACAGCAGAATGAGCGGACCCACACACATCCTGTGCACAAAATTGCTTATAGCCCAAAATCAACATCTTTGTTGCAAAAAGTTGGTAAAATTCTATCCTGCAGGAAGTTTGATCATTCTGTGACTTGGTTAAGGAAGCCATTTTAGGTATACCCAACCATTTTTGACATAATGGTGACAAGGAACTCTATAAGGAAATAAGTCACAAGATCATTTTAAAATATTAATCATTTCACTAGCAACATGTGTTTTGCATGAGAAAGTGATATGAAAGCAGTAAGATGCTGGTGATGGTTGTGATGGTCCTGAGGCCAAGAAGCCCATGATATGCCCTTTTCTCCCTTCAAACCATGGCATGTCCCGTTGCTTCTGACCTCTAGACCTCTTCACCACCTGGCCAACCTCTATTCATTCTTACAGCCTCAACTCAAATTCCCAGTTAGTATTAACGGGGTAAATTACTTCTTCTTTGTTGTTCCCAGTGCCTTATTTATAAATCAGTTGGGTTGAACTATTAATACTTGCTGTTTATAGAATTTATTACTATCAAAGGTGGTACAAGTATAAACAATACTAGAGTTGATTTACATAAAATCATGGATGAAAGATCCATTGTGAACCAATAAAAACAGTGCAATTTTTAGGTTCATCTCCAACCTCAAAGCTTATATTAGGGAATTTTCCACACCAAATATCTCTATAAAAGATAGAATTGAAGATGAATTATGGATCTGATTACATGTTGTTCTATAGAATGGTTCTTAAAGTATTCATCCTTTATTCATTTGGTTAATAAACATTTGCTAAGAAGCTATATGACAGGCATTTTTTTAAAGATTTATTTTATTTATTTGAAAGTCAGAGTTACAGAGAGAGGTAGAGACAGAGAGAGGTCTTCCATATGCTGGTTCACTCCCCAGATGCTACAACAGACGGAGCTGCGACAATCCAAAGCCAGGAGCCAAGAGCTTCTTCCGGGTCTCCCACATGGGTGCAGCGGCCCAAGGACTTGGGCCATCCTCTATTGCTATCCCAGGTCATAGCAGGGAGCTGAATTGGAAGAGGAGCAGCTGAGACTAGAACAGGCGCCCATATGGGATGCCGGTGCTTCAGGCCAACGCTTTAAGCCACTGTGCTACAGCACCATTCCCTTCACAAAGTTTATATTCTGGTATTAGGTAGAAAAAATGATGGTGAATGGAAAGATGAGGCATTAACAATCAAATTTTTAGACTTCATGGTTGGTCGAGGTACCCAGTGAGTCCCAATATCCCAAAATATTTCCCTCTTCCTCTAAAAACAAAACAAAAACAGACATCTGTTTTATTCCAGTAAGTTTCATAATTTCAACAGTTACTCAAAAGACCAAAAATAATTCACAACCCAGATAAAGGAAATCTTTACAGAGCTCCTTGTGGTTTTTAAAAATTGTTGTTTAAAAATGTACACTACAAAGGAGTTTTTGACTAGACAGCTGTTTCAAAGAACAGTGATTTCATGTTTTAAAACTAACTTTAAAATTGAGATGTCTTTGCCTTCCAGGAAAACTAAGCAGCTGTGAGGTTATTTCACTTCTCTTTCTTTCACATTTTACTGGATTTAATTTTAAGGGAAAAATATATAAAAGAGAAAATTGCATGCAACAGAACAAAACCTATTGCAAAACAAGCAATTGCACATTTTTAACCACAAGGAAAAACACAAAGGCAACTTCTTGTAAAAACTTAACTGACAAAGGAGACAGCACTTTCCTAGTGAAATTTACCTCTTCCCTGCTAAAGATAGACAATGGCCATTCTGAATCTTAATAAAATCAATGTTGACTTGATTTTCTACAGGAATGAACATGGTCGAAGAATGACTGCAAAGGCTTCTGGAAGTAGAAATGGAGAGTCAATCATAACTTAAGAATACGGAGTAACCGCAGTCTTACATACCAACCATGATTCCCAGTTTGAGGATTGAAATAAAGATATGCTATGTGCATAAGGAATCTAAAGACACACTCCAAGATGACTAAAGAGTAGACAGGTGAAGTTAAAGGGCTAGGGGAAGATACCTAAGATGAAAGTTTCAGAGACAGCGATGGGTGCAGAAATGTGGAGCCCCTTGCTTTTCAGCCATTACCATTGAGAGGGAAAAACAATGTGGTACAGGGATGTAAAGATACTCAAGTCTCCCTCAGTGGCTAGTAAAGATCTAAGGTTGCTGACCTGGGAAGGAAGATACTCTGGAGTAAAATAGGTACATGTTGATGGCATGCTGCTTGCTGGAGTCATGTGGGTATAAAAAGATGTCTGATTCAATAAAGACAGGAGACTGACAAAGTCCCTGATTGTCCAAGGTTCTGAGATATAGAAATGTATATTTGTTCTCTTTTCTTGAAAGACACATGAATGTTTCCACTGAAAGTACAGTTATCAGACAAGAATGATGAACTCTACTGACAAAAAAGGAATATAAAACCATTTCTAAGTAGAGTTAAGCATTATAGTGGCTTAACAAAAATTGCTTCCTGACTAGGATAAAATAAAAAAGAAACACTCAGCAAAGTAAAGAATCAACTGACAGAATGGGATAAAATATTTACGAACTATGAAACTGATAAAGGATTAATATCAAGAGTCTACAAAGAGCTCAAGAAACTCAGCAACAACAAACAGTCCAGTTAAGAAATGGGCAAAGGACTTGATGAGGCATTTTTCAAAAGAGGAAATCCAAATGGCCAACAAATACATGAAAAAATACTTAGGATCGAGGATTAACCAAGTGAGCCACAAACAAGAGTGTCAAATTGCTAAGTCAACAACAGGAGTCACTGTGTACTTACTCCTCATGTAGGATCTCTGTCCTTAATGTGCTGTTCAATGTGAATTAATGCTATAACTAGTACTGAAGCAGTATTTTACACTTTATGTTCTGTGTGGGTGCAAACTAAATTGATCTTCTGTATATAAAGATAATTGAAAATGAATCTTGATGTGAGTGGAATGGGAGAGGGAGCGGGAGATGGGAGGGTTGCAGGTGGGAGGGAAGTTATGGGGGGAAAAAGCCATTGTAATCCATAAACTGTACTTTGGAAATTTATACTTACTAAATAAAAGTTAAAAAAATACTTAGGATCACTAGTTATTAGGGAAATGCAAATCAAAACCACAATGAGGGGTAAAGCCACCGCCTGCAGTACAGGCATCCCTTATGGGCACTGGTTTGAGTCCTGTCTGCTCCACTTCCCATCCAGCTCTCTACTATGGCCTGGGAAAGTGGCAGAAGATGGCCCAAGTCCTTGGGCCCCTGCACCCATGTGGGAGACCTGGAAGAAGCTCCTGGCTTCAGATTGTGGCAGCACTGACCATTTCAGCCAACTGGGGAGTGAACCTGCAGATGGAAGACCTCTCTCTCTCTGCCTCTCCTTCTCTCTGTGTGTTACTCTGACTTTCACTCCCTAAATGGCTAAAATGATTGGTGCTGGAGCTGGAGCAAGCCAAACCAGGAGTCTGGTACTCAGTTCAGGTCTCCCACGTGGGTGACAGGGTCCCAAGCATTTGGATCATCATCATCTGGTGCTTTTCCGGGCATGTTAGCAGGGAGCTAAATGGGAGATGGAGGAGCCATGATTCAATCTGGATTTCATATAGGTTGCCAGCATTGCAGTGGCTTAACCTCTTCCACCACAGTGCTGGCCCCTCAGAATGATTTTTAAATAGGTGAAGTACATGAACAGTTATATTCCATCTGGAATATCCTATCCCCTATCAGCCAGTTGAGTTTCTGGCAGTTTAATTATTTAACATCTTGAGAGTTTTAGGCTTCTACAAGAATCAGCATGTTGCAGTGAAAAGAACTCAGACTTTGGAATCAGAGAAATTCCAACCCCAGTACTTATTCTTATGTTAGTTGGTCTGTGACTTTGGATTAAGTTACTCAAGTTCTCAGGAAGGAAGTGGACAGAAAAATCAGTGAGAATGAATAGTGGACAGGATAAAACACAACCTTCAACTCTTTTACAGCTCTGCAAAACAATGGAATGAACAGTCTTAGGAAAAAGACTGTTGATATATTGTAGATATCATCTTACATACAGGTGGAATATGATATTGCTTAGTCCCTTTCAATTCTGACACTGTATACAATTATATATAATTCTAAAATTTCAGAGCAAAGAAATGTGATGGCCGAAAGCACTTGTTAGATATTTTTAAAGTATCACTGCAAAAGAAGCAAGCATAATATTGCCAAACAAAAAGCTAACAATTGAGAACATGTCTTTAAATTATGGCACTGTATCTGCAAACCAACTCCAGTCATATAAAATATTCTCATATCGAATTTGTTGTTATACTTTGAAAACTAATAATAATTAATATATATTAAGTACAATAGCTATTTACAAAGTAAATACAAAGCAGTAGAAGATTGCCCAAGACCTTGGGACCCTGCACCCACGTGGGAGACCCGGAACAAGGTCCTGGCTCCTGGCTTCAGATCGGCACAGCTCTGGCCGTTGCAGCCAACTGGGAAGTGAACCATCGAATGGAAGACCTCTCTCTCTCTCTTTCTCTCTCTCTGCCTCTCCTCTATGTAACTCTGACTTTCAAATAAATAAATAAATCTTAAAAAAAAGTAATTTGTAGTGCTAAACAACATCTCAATACTTTTGCTCTAAAATACTCTGTAAGGGCAGGGAATGTACCACCTTTCAGCTCAAGCATGTAGACATTGAACAACGTGTGATGTCAGCTCACAGGTGATCCAATCTCCATTAGGGTACGACATCTCTGGTGATTCTCTTCTTACAATTGCCATCGTGATGATTAATTTGTTGACAGTAGAGGAAAAAAACTCATTTCAAATGGCCCATCATCTAGAACCCTGTCATCTTTCCATCTCTTGGAGCATTTATATTTCAACTCTTCCTGGGGTCCTCTCTGTGTTTCTCATCATACTTCCTTTCTACCCACAATGTATTTCACTTGAAATATATTTCTTTTCATACAACTCAGCTCTTTTCTAAATGTCTGGAAGAGTTCTTTGTTCCCCAGCTTTAAAATTTTGTCAGACCAGCTTCCAAAGTTCTCACAATTTAATTCTGCTATCTCACTCTCCTCATTGTTACACACAAAATAGTACCAGATTCAGCTTTCATAACTTCCAGTTATAAATAGTCTGTTACTTGGTGTTCCTTGAATATAATTGTCTATCTTTGACTATGATCTCCTATTGTACAGTATCTTGATTTTGAATGTGATTTCAATTTAGTCTTTTCACCTCATTCATATTAATATATCAGGATAACTTAATTAACAATGCTTGGTTTAAACTACTCTCATCTCTTGCGTGCTCTCTCTCTCTCTCTCTCTCTGTGTATTTACATATAAAAACACAGATATTGCTTTTCATAGTTTTGAGTTTCAGTGTCTTTCCTTACAAGATTTTCATGACTTTTTTTTTCTTATTCTCTCCTATTATTAACCTGGAATCTCTTTGGATGGCTTCTGAAACATTTGACAAAATAAAATGATACATATCAAAGCAAAATGTAAAATATAAAGTGCTGTGTATCTTAGTGCCATTTTAATATCCTTACAAATAATGCAGTTCTTGTTGAATAAATATTGGCTGAAGTTAAAAATGACAGGAAAAAATCTAACAAGAAGCAAGCTCTAGGATATTCATAAGCAATATCAAAATTTATTATTCATTCTCTCACTCATTCTTCCTGAATAACTTCCATTTGCTAGTCAGTGTTCCAGGCACTGAAGACAGAGCACTGAACAAATAAGAAGTTCTTGCCTTTACTGAAGTTATACTCAAATTGGGAAGACAAAAAATAAACAAAAGATGAATTTGATTAATCAATAAGTGTTATTAAAAAATAGAGCAGGATCAAGGGACAGAATGATAGAGGTGCCTGTTTGGACAGGGTGGTCAGAAAATGAGGTAGTGACTTTTGAAAAGAGATATGAATTGAGAGTGGAAAGTGCAATTCATGAGAATTTCTGGGGAAGAACAGTCTGGGTAAATGCAAAGATCTTTAGACAGGAACAAGTTCAGCATCTTCAAGAGACAATAAGGAGTCCTGGGGCATGATAAACAACAGGAAGAGTCAAAAATGAATTCAGAGTGGGGCCAGAGTTGTGGCACAGTGGGTAAAGCCATTGCCTGCAAAGCTAGCATCCCATATGGGTGCCAGTTCAAGTCCATGCTGCTTCACTCCTGATCCAGGTCCCTGTTAATGTGCCTGCGAAAGCAATGGAAGATGACCCAAGTGCCTGGAACCCTGCCAGCCACATGGAAGGCCTGGGACCATTTGGGGAGTGAACCAGTAGATGTAAGATTTCTCTTCCACTATCTCTCCCTTTTCTTAATGCTGTCTTTCAAATAAATAAAATAAAGCCTTAAAAAATAAATTCAGAGAAGTAGCCAAGAGCCAAGTAACAGACCATAGTAGTCATTTGGGATATTTTCCTTAGCTTGATGGAAAGACACTGAAGGAATTTAAGCAGAGGTATATTATAGGCCCTTGTTTGCTTCTTCAGAAATATCTCTCTAGCTGCTGCATGAAAACCTCAGTAACCGCAGTGTGGCATGACCAGAAAGAGAAGAGCACGGAGGAGGCTTTGCAGGAGTCCAGGCAAAAGGAGATGAAGCTGGAGAAGCAGAAGTGGTTAGAAAGAAGACTCAATTCTACTCACACATCTAAGGTAACACCATCAGATATTTCTGAGAAACCAATTGTGGAATGTGAGAGTAAAAGAGGACTCAAGGGTGATGCCTAAATTTCTGGCATGAGCGAATGGGAGATTGCAGGAGGAATGTGTTTGGGTGGAGAAATCAAGAGTTGTTTTAAGCTTGGGTTGGTCGGGATACAGGCTGGACACGGATTTATTTAAAACTCAAGAAAAGATCAGAGTTGGATGTGTATGTTTAGGATCATCAGCATTTAAGAGAGGTCTCAAAAAGTTCATGGAAAAATCCATATTATTGAAAGAAAAGCTGCATGGATTTCAATTTTTTTCATCAAGACAAATTTATCTTTAATTCCATTTTCATGAACTTTTGAATTTTTCTTGCAGATGGCATTACATACTGTAATATTTTCATGATGATATTGGGGACTGAGGTGTTCAGGAGCTAAGTGAAAACCAAGACTAGTGATGTTTACAAAAGCAGTGTAAATGGACCAAGTACATGCTAATTAATTTGTGCTGGTCTGGGGTTTATTCAAGTGTAAATGCTCAGACATTATCATTCAGAGACATAAATGATATGAACCGGCTATAGTAAACTACTATTACATGCAGAAACATAAATAATTCTGCATTGGGTATAGTAGTCTACAATTCAACTCTACTTGATTAAATATTTTTAAGTTGTATATGTCAAAGGAATAAGCTTTTGCTATAAACATGGGTGTGTTGCAAGGAATTTAAAGATGCTCAAACTATTTTTCAGCCCAAAATAAAATGATGATTTTTCTCAAACTTTCTCAGAAATGAAGTGCACCTTCCAAAGAAGTCCTTTTCTCTATATGTACACTCATACATTTCCTAGACTGAAAGGAGAAAAATGACATACAGTCTGGCAAGGTTATGTTTATAAAACCAGAGTGCTAGTGAAAACAAGCAAAGCAAATTTCAGCAACAGAAAACTGGTCTCCCTCCCCTGGGTCAAGCACAGGAAACTGATATCATATCCCAGGAAAAGGCACAGTGAGACTACAAACTACCAGGGAAGGAACATGTCAACCTCCAAATTAAGTCAGCCAGCCTGGTCTACTGGGGCTCTCCTCCAGTCAGTGTGTGCTGGGATTATTAGGGAAATGCCCCTGCAGAACTTGGGGCAGTAAAGTCAGTGGTGCACTGGGACACAGACTGCTTGTATACTTATTCAACAAATCACATGCTAATGTTCCTGCGATTTTAACAAAAAGCAGGATACAGCAGGCGTGTGTATGAGGAAAGGAGCCAGTGAATCACACACACTTGCCTTCTCTCCCATGGCATGTCAAAGGATGAGTTGTGATGCTTCCCTGGAGGCGATTGTATTCATTCCCTATTGTGAAACACTTGTGGGGGCAATAAATCATGAATTGTGAATAAATATTTAGCATTAGCAAATTAAAAAATACTGGGAATATTGAGAAAAGAAGAAAGCTATTTACACGTCTTATTAGAATGTAAACATTTCCATACATGCATTGTAATTTAATTCTCTAGTACCTTGAACAGACTACAAAAAGGAACAACTCTGGATCAAATCTAGGATTCACCTTAACTGTATTCCATGTGTATGAGAGAAAACAAGAAATATATCAGAAAAAGCAAAGAGGTTTTCTTATGATCAGTCTCTGAGATCAGCGATAGTTTCCTTCTGGAACTATCTAATATTTAATGCAGCCATAATTTTATATAAATTGCTTGGGAGATATCTGTATCACCTCTTTGGGTCAATGCTATCTAAGTCTAGAACTCACAAAATTTCAGTGTCACCTATATTTTTATCCAAGGATTTTTATTCTGATAGTTCAAAATTTATTTCATGAGGGAAAATCATAGTTACATAACTTAATGACATGAACATTCAGAAAACATCTCTCAAAATAAAACATCCAAATTCTTTTGCTAGGATCACAAAGGGTGATTCTCCTACCTCATTACTTATTTTCATTTTCATTGATAGGATCATTTCAGGTCATAATACAACTTTTTTTTTTTATAAATGACTAAGAAGTTTTTAATATATTTTAAAATATTCAATGATACAAACCATGATTTTTCACAAAAGTAGATGTTTCTATCCTTGACAATGTCTCCCTAACTACATGGACATATTGCATAGATGCTTTCAAGGACTAGTTTATAAAGATTCTTAAGTTCTCTTCTCTCATTTCACTTGGCCAGAATCCAAGCATCTATAGAGTTTGGATAATTTTTCTCCAAATTTACATGTTATCGCGTAATTCCCCACACTGTAATTAGCCTGCTATTTTCCTGTTCACTACTTAAAGCCCTATAAAATATGCTCCAGATTGTCTTTTCACTATCCAAAGGAGTCTCATCTACAAAGTTTGGGTTTTTGAAATGTATTTCTGATCATATATACCAATGTTATGTTCTTTTGAGCATTAGGAATATACGAAATTTGGTTCCTGGGAAATATTCTTTGTTATACCATTGACAGAACTATGCATCTGTTCCCAATATAATACAAGACTTATGAGTGCATAGAAAAAGGGGCATTTTGTATCCATGAGTCCTCACAGCAGAGCCTAACACTTGACAAGCCACTTGATAAAGTACTTAGAAGTTGGATAATTCCTATCCTCAACCTATTTTTTAAAGACAGTTTCTTAGCCAGATTTTTTTTAAAAAAGATTATATAATGAATTCTCTTTTGGAATTTTACAGTGATTCAGGATTTACCAATAAATTTTAAAGTAAAACTTTACCAATGGCTATCTAAAAGCTTGAATATGTAGCCATCCATTGATTGTTCTTTATTACTAAACATATTCAACCTTCCAAACAACTTATAGAGTAATGAGGCATGCTTTCCTCTCAAAGAAACGATCTTGTCTTTTGCATAATTTTAATTCTCATATCTTGTGTTGTAATTGACATCAACTTATATAATACAAAAATGGATTATCCATTTCTGGTTCTGGAAATACTCTTTTCAAATCATAAGAACAATCCCAGAAGCAAGTAAAAGGTATTGATAATAAAGAATATATGATTTTTTAAAAGATTTATTTATTTTTTTGAAAGGCAGAGTCACAGAGAGGCAGAAACACACACACACACACACACACACACAGAGAGAGAGAGAGGGAGAGGGAGAGAGAGAGAGAGGCTGGCACTGTGGCTCAGCAGGTTAACACCCTGGCTTGAAGCACCGGCATCCCATATGGGCGCCAGTTCAAGTCCCGGCCGCTCTACTGTACATGATAAAAAAAAAAGTGTGTGCATATATAAGTGTGTATATCCATTCTCCAGCTGATGAGCAAGAGTTCATGTTGAATGAATGTGATAGTCTTCAATATTATACTATTCTTGGGCTGGCACTGTGGCATAGTGGGTAAAGCTGCTGCCTGCAATGCCAGCATCCCATATGGGTGCCAGTTCAAGTCCTGGCTGCTCTACTTCCAATCCAACTCTCTGCTATGGCCTGGGAAAGCAATGGAAGATGGCCCAAGTGCTTGGGATACTGCACCTACGAAGAAGCTCCTGGCTCCTGGCTCCTGGCCCCTGGCTTCGGATTGGCGCAGCTCTAGCCATTGCAGCCATCTGGAGAGTGAACCAGTGGATGGAAGACCTCTCTCTCTTTCCCTCTCTCTCTCTCTTTTTAAAGATTTATTCTATTTATTTGACAGGCAGAGTTACAAAGAGAGGTAGAGACAGAGACCCATTTGGGATGTTGGCACTGCAGGCAGCAGCTTTACCCACTATGCCACAGTGCCAGCCCAAGAATAGTATCATACTGAAAACTATCACATTCATTCAACATGAACTCTTGCTCATCAGTTGGAGAATGGATATACACGCTTATATATACACACACTTTTTTTTTATCATGTACACTTTCCATAAATTTTTTGAAGACCTCTCCAATGTAAGATTTCATCATTTTTAAACCAAAGTAAACTTATCTTTCAGTTTCATTTTCCATGAATGTATGCATACACACACACACACACACACCACATATACACACATAAGATTTTTTCTGTATTCATTAAGAGATAATTTCTGTGTCACAAGATTTAAATAATTATATGATTTAAATATAAATTTTTCAAAACAATTTAAAACTGAATGCTTAAATACATTTTGATTTTTATCTTGCTTAGGGAATATCAGCAAAATAAGTTTTCACAAAACAGGTTTTACAGTACATGGGATGCAGCAAGTAGGTATGTATCACAAAAGCCAAATTCTCCCAAGAGGCAGACCATCCTCTAGGACATCATCCACAGGTACAACAGACCACTAATCCCTTTATGCACAGAGAGTCCTGGTTTATTGACAGGTGTTGCCTCCATTTACTCTCCGGAGCAAAGAAAAATCATGATTGCTGTACCAATATATTGTTATCCAGCTTTTGCTCAAAGAACTTCAGCAATGGGGGAGGCTCGCTAATTCACAAATTGTCCATGCTATTTTTTAAAGAGCTATAAAAAACAAAAATCTATAGCAACATATAAAAATCAAGATATAAAGAAACTCTTCATGATAATGAGCTAATATCTTTTTCTGAGTCACTTTTCCATTATTACTAATCCAGTCCTCTGGAAAGACAATACAAAATGTGAGTCTTTTGACTCCAGAGAACAATTTTCATGCTTTCCTTAATTTTTGCCAGATTAAACATTAAATGGTTTAATAAGAACATACCCAAAGGAAATTAAATGAGCACATGAGTTATCTGTATCAACATGTTTACAGCAGGTCAATTCACAATAGCTAAGATATGGACTCAACCCAGATGCCCATCAACAAATAACTGGATAAAGAAAATGTCATCTATATACATGATGAAATACTACTTTGCCATAAAAAAGAATGAAATCCTGTCATTTGTAGCAAAATGGATGCCAACTGGAGAGCACTAAGCTTAGTGAAACAAGCCAGATTCAAATAGACAAATATCATGTCTTTTCTCTGATTTGTGGTAGCTAATACATAGAGTAGAAAAAACAGCATACTGAATGACATCTTATAATTTGATTATTGTTTACAGCTTTATCTATATCCTGTGGAACAGAGGTCTTTCTACTTTTTACTTGTTGAACACTATATTTAGTAGAACATGAAGCCTGTGATTATAAAATAAATTGAAAGTATGTTATTGCAAAAATTAAAGCAAAAACAAGAAAGGAAGGAAGGAGGAGGGAGGGAAGTATAGTTTATGCTCTTGGAATTTTATCTATAAGGCGGCGCCGCAGATCACTAGGCTAATCCTCTGCCTGCAGCGCCGGCACCCCGGGTTCTAGTCCCGGTTGGGTGCCGGATTCTGTCCCAGTTGCTCCTCTTCCAGTCCAGCTCTCTGCTGTGGCCCGGGAAGGCAGTGGAGGATGGCCCAAGTGCTTGGGCCCTACACCTGCATAGGGAGACCAGGAGGAAGCACCTGGCTCCTGGGTTCGGATCAGTGCAGCACGCCGGCCTTAGTGGCCATTTGGGGGTGAACCAATGGAAGGAAGACCTTTCTCTCTGTCTCTCTCTCTCTCACTGTCTAACTCTGCTTGTCAAAAAAAAAAAAAAATGAATTTTGTCTATAAATACATGAAATCCATTCTCTTTACCTTAATAAAAAAAGAAAATACTGTATAGGAAGAAGTCTTTAGTGCTGTGAAAATTATAGTACTAGATGATTTCAAGGAGCTATATTGCAGATATTCTCAAAGTAGTCCCAACAGCACCCCACAGTCTGCTTTCTCAGGACAGCTTGTGTGTACTACCTGGATTCCCATGGGGTGGAAATCACTATTTGTTTTCAAAGTGTTTAAGACCAATAAAGGGGCCCAGTGCTGTGGCACAGTAGGTTAATCCTTCGCCTGTGGCACCAGCATCCCATATGGGCGCCGGTTCTAGTCCCGGCTGCTCCTCTTCCAATCCAGCTCTCTGCTATGGCCTGGGAAAGCAGTGGAAGATGGCCCAACTCCTGGGCCCCTGCACCCACATGGGAGACCAGGAAGAAGCACCTGGCTCCTGGCTTTGGATCAGCGCAGCTCCGCCCATTGCAGCCATCTGGGGAGTGAACCAAAGGAAGTAAGACCTTGCTCTCTTCCTCTCACTGTCTGTAACTCTACCTCTCAAATAAATAAATAAAATCTTTTTTTTTTTAATAAAAGACCAGTAAAGCCATGCATGAGGGAAAATAATGTCTCTTTGCAGGGGAGAAGTAACAGAATTCAGCAGATCAAGGTTTGGATTTTTTTTTTTAAACAACAGGAAAGTTGAAATATCAGTAATTGCATCTTGCTTAAGTTATTTTTTCACTAATGATTCAGATGTAAAAAGAAGCCACCAGAAAGGGGTAGACATGCAGCATGGCAGGGAAAGTCAAATATTTTCCAGATAGCAGAAAAATATTAGAGTAGGCTGAAGATAATTAATGATAATGTAATTTAATGACGAATTGAGTCTGCATGTTCTTGTTTTATATAAATAATCATGCAGATGATGGTCTCTTTATTAAAATGGAAATGTAGTTAACTGCAATTTGATCTATCCAAGAATATAATATTATTTTGTATTTTATAGAAAAAGCCAAAGAAAGTATTTGGACCATGTGTACTAATCTGTGAGATATGATGCATATTTTGAATGTTTCTACTTGTTGAGTGCACACTACTAGAATTAGCTCCATTAGGTACACTAATGGCACATCATCATTGTCTAGGAATAATTACCTTCAACTGGGAAGCGCGCCTGGAAAATTCAACACATTTGTGATGGCCAATATCAGGGTAGTACTTTAGGCCACAGAGCTGCCTGTTCACCATTTTACAATAACAGAAGTACAGAAACTGAGAATAAGCAGTTGGAAGCTTTTATAGAAGTTTGACATGACCAAGGCATCTAAGCCTTGATCACTAGACTGGTTTGTTGAACTGGGTTCAGGTCAGTGTGGGTGTTGCTGAACTCACAAGGTGAGTTACATGCAGTGCAAGTTACAGACTGCTCAGTCATGCAGGGGGACCATGTATTGATCTACAAGTGACTGAAAAATTTTTAGAAATCCTTCACCAAAATTTAAAGAGAAAATCTTTGGGAAAACTCTCTATTGTAAATTTCTGAGTATTTTGATCCAAGATTAAGGATATTAACCAAATATATATATAATATACATATATATCATATACATATATATCATAAACCCATCATATAGTAGCCAATATTTCTTGCCTTTCATTACTTCTCACACTAATCATAGTGGCTGGGAAGAAAGAAAGAGTATATATAGTGACTTTGCTCCAGACTACCAAAATGGCTCTCTCATTTGAGACTAATGCCCAGTTCCTGTCCCTTTTGAGCAGAATTAGAAAGCCAGGAATATGTCTATATTCTTGACAATCGGGTTACCCTCTTTAGTCACATCTTCATTTCCATCTATACTCCTTGGAAATCAATACATTTCTAATGCTGTCACCTCCTTTTCAACCATGAACTGTTGATGATTTCTCTCAATCATGTTTATCCACATCATCACCCATAAAAGATCAATGGTGGGTAAGCAGAGTAAACAAATGCTCTGGAAATTCCATTTTTCTTTTGGTTCTTATTCGGGGGATGAGTGGTAGTGAACCTGATTGACATGACTTTTGATTTCTAAGATAAATCTATCAACTTAACTTAAAATGAGATTGAACCTTCTAGATGTGCGCTGTTTTCACCATTTGTTTGAAGATACTGTGTGGGTGACACATAAAAGTCCAGTTTGGTCATCAATGGATTCTTGATGCTTCCAAACCAAAAGGAACAATCAACAGAATAACTTATGCAGTAAGTACCCTCATCATGCATGAAAATACATTCACATGATACTATTAATTCATTTTTATCATGCATTGCCTATTACTTCACAACAGTGTAGATTAATAGTTTTAAAAGTTTTGTGTGAGAAGTTCTTGGGTACTTAAGAGCTTCAGGAGATTCTCAAGATCAGAGTACCAATTTGAATATACAGAGGAGTTATACAAAAATTCTGTGACATGATGATGTCATCACTTGGGCAATTAATGGAAGATGAACATGTGTACCCTCATGAATTGTTTAGACTTTTCATAGGTACTACATGCATCTTCAGAAATTAACTCATTTTTACTCAGAACTTCTACTTAAAGTATAAATCTTAATTTATACTTCCTACAATCTTTGCAACCTATTTTCATCTAATAAATCATTATATTGAAAGTATGATGTTTCCTTCACAAACATGTGAGGTACAAGAAATAAGTATGGTTTTGCCTTGTTTTACAATACTTTAATTTAAGGAGCTTTTCTAAAATTTAAAATTCCATCTAAAATATATTATTTTAGAATTTAACTTTTTAAAATTTTATTTAATAAATATAAATTTCCAAAGTACAACTTTTGGATTATAGCAGCTTTTTCCCCCCATAACCTCCCTCCCACCCACAACCATCCCATCTCCCACTCCCTCTCCCATCCCATTCACATCAAGATTCACTTTCAATTATTTTTATATACAGAAAATCAATTTAGTATATAGTAAGTAAAGATTTCAACAGTTTGCACCCACACAGAAACACAAAGTATAAAGTACTGTTTGAGTATTAGTTATGCCGTTAATTCACATAGTACAACACATTAAGGACTGAGATCCTACACAGGGAGTAAGTACACAGCGACTTCTGTTGTTGATTTAACAATTGACACTCTTATTTATGACGTCAGTAATCACCCGAGGCTCTTGTCATGAGTTGCCGAGGCTATGGAAGCCTCTTGAGTTCACCAACTCCAATCTTATTTAGAAAGCCAAAGCCATAGTCAAAGTGGAAGTTCTCTCCTCCCTTCAGAGAAAGGTACCTCCTTCTTTGATGGCCCATACTTTCTGCTGGGATCTCACTCACAGAGGTCTTTCATTTAGGTGTTTTGTTTGTTTGTTTGTTTCTTTGTTTTTTTTTTTTTTTTTTTTGTTTTGTTTTGTTTTTTGCCACAGTGTCTTGGCTTTCCATGCCTGAAATACTCTCATGGGCTTTTTAGTCAGATCCAAATACCTTAAGGGCTGATTCTGAGGCCAGTGTGCTGTTTAGGACATCTGCCATTCTGTGAGTCTGCTGTGTATCCCACTTCCCATGTTGGATTGTTCTCTCCTTTTTAATTCTATCAGTTAGTATTAGCAGACACTAGTCTTGTTTATGTGATCCCTTTGATTCTTAATCCTATCATTATGATCAATTATGAACTGAAACTGATCACTTTGACTAGTGAGATGGCATTAGTACATGCCACCTTGATGGGATTGAATTGGAATCCCCTGGCACGTTTCTAACTCTGGGGCCAGCTCTGTGGCATAGCTGATTAAGCTACTGCCTGTAGTGCCAGCATCCCATATGGGCACCAATTCAAGTCCTGGCCCAAGTCCTTTGGTCTCTGCACCGAAATCAGAGACCTGGAAAAAGCTCCTGGCTCCTGGCTTTGTATCGGTCCAGCTCTGGCCATTGGGCCACTTAGGGAGTAAGCCAGTGGATGGAAGATATTTCTCTCTCTCTCTCTCTCTAACTCTGCCTTTTAAATAAATAAATACATCTTTTAAAAAAATTTCAACTTTCTTTAAAAATGTAATTTAACTTTTTAAAAATAAAATATAATATATTTACATGTTTCTTGTGTTTAAGGATGGCTCATCATCTTAAAAAAAAAGGGAGATTTGAAAATTAACTTCTTCCATCTTTAGCTATATATTAAGATCTGAAGACGATGAATGCTCTCACTCCTAGAAGGAAGGAATCTAAAACAAAGAAATAGGACAGAACTTTAAATACAAAGAAAAATAGGATTAAAGCTATCTTTTTTTTTTTTTTTTAAAAGGTTTATTTTATTTATTTGAAAGTCAGAGTTAGAGAGAGAGAGAGAGAGAGAGGCAGAGACAGAGAGAGATCTTCAATTTGCTGGCTCACTTCTCAAATGGCTACAGCAGCCAGGGCTTGGCCATACCACAGCCAGGAGCCAGGAGCCAGGAGCCAGGAGCCAGGAGCCAGGAGCTTCTTCCATGTCTCTCACGTGAGTGCAGGGGCCCAAGCACTTGGGTCATCTTCTGCTGCTAAGCTATATTTCCCTTGGCTTTATAGATATTTACCA
Organism: Oryctolagus cuniculus; assembly: GCF_051225735.1. Taxonomy (NCBI): domain Eukaryota; kingdom Metazoa; phylum Chordata; class Mammalia; order Lagomorpha; family Leporidae; genus Oryctolagus; species Oryctolagus cuniculus. The sequence continues at coordinate 26,677,782 of NC_142873.1, forward strand.
CTTACTTATTGTCTTATTGTACTGTACACTTGAATAACATTATAATGCTGGTTAAGTTACAGCATTATTTTGAGACCAATCATGGAAGATTTAAAGAAAACAGTACCAATTATTTTAAATTTGGATAGAAGGCCTTTGAAAGCCAAATTTTTTTAGAGCTTTTCAAAGTCGAAATGACAAAGCCTTGAAGCATCTTCCAGGATAAGTCATTGTATTGCATTGGGTGGAGGAGTGCACACTATAGCTGAGAGCTGTTGTACTGTTGACATTACTGAGTATCTACTGGATAAAAATATCAGTTAAAAGAAATGACAAGTAACTGTCTAATTAAAGATGCAGTTGCTATCAGGAAACATGAATTAAAAAATCTGTTCTGAAGTAGAGAAGGAAGTTAGCTTACAGGTTAGGATGTCCATGTCCCATATTCCAGCTCCAGCTCCTGACTTCAGTTTCTGCAAATGCAGGCCTTGGAAGGCAGTGGGGACGACCCAAGCAATTGGGTTCCTCCCACTCATGTGGGGGCCCTGCATTGCATTCCAGGCTCCTGGCTTTGCTGTAGCCCAAGCCCAGCTGCTGCAGGCATTTGGGGGAATGACTCAATCTCTCTGCCTCTCAAATAAATATTTAGCAAAAAAAAAAAAAAATCTCACTTGAAGAGTTGTACTTTTGCTTTAAAATAAACAAATAATGACTATACTTGTTTTGATTATATTTGGTATCAGTACTAACTAGATCATAGTCTTCTAGGATCTTCATTTATATGGATGCTTACCAAAAAATACAAGTGTTACAAAGTCAAAGTGTAGGATAATTATTTTGAATTTCAAGGTTTATTTTGCAACAGATGTGTTAAAACCTGTACTGATGGTACAAAGCAAGAGTGGGTGCCCTAACATAAATCAAAGCAATGTTCAGTGACACACACAGTTTAAAAAAAAAAAACAGAAAGATATTGCAATGCAAATATTAATTCTGTGAAATCTATAGATTAAATTTTATATAAATGAATGTATAAATTAAGAGAGTAATGTTGCCTATAAATTGAATTGTAATATTCTGTATCACAAAATGGGAGTTGCACATAAGCACTTTTCTGCATCTAGGAGTAGTGGTTTTGAGCAAAGCATGTATGCAATTGAACTGTAAGCTGAAGTGACTGATTTTTCCACAGGAATCCTTTTTACTTGAAAGATTAACTGAGACTCAATCCATGATTACTAAAACTTGAGTTTTTGGCAAAGTTTATCTTTAGAATATAAATAAAAGAAGCCTGTCACAACAAAGAAAACAATGTACACTCTTTGTGGGCAATGATAAAGTCTGGCATTAGAATTTTAGAAAACTTGTCTCTCCCAGTATGGGCTTGACAGCTTTTCCTTTTCAGATAAAACTTATGATGACATTAACGAATGCAATTTAAAAATATTGTATAATGAAAATGTATAAACATTTGGAGTATCTGTACATGTATAAGAGAACAAATATTTTCCAAATGATAAATGTATGATGTTACAAAATCCCTCATAAATAAATATCAGTTTAAAGTGCACAATTGATCAGTGCATTAACGTTAACAGAATATGAAAAGTTAATTGATTGATTTGATTTCTGATTCCAAGTTGCAACTAACTTTTAAGAAATTATCACATGTCGAGTTTTGGTGACGTATCAAGGAGGAAAATCCACAATTATCTGAAAAGGTTGTTAAAATACTCTTCTATTTTCCAGCTACATATCTGTGTGAGGACAGATTTTATTCACATATTTCAACCAAACAACAGATTGAAAGCAGAAGCAGATATGAGAATCCAGCTGTCTTCTATTAAGCCACACTTTAAAGAGATTTGCAAAATTGTAAAAGCAATGCCACTTTCTCACTGACTTTTTTAAAATACTTCTTTCATAAAGACACATTATTTATATTAACATGAAATGAGTTTATTACCATTATTGTTAAATGAATTAAAGGAATGTTTTTAAAATTACTCATTTTTAACATCTAACAATGGATATAATTGGTGGTGTCTTAATAAATGTTTACCAATTGGCTTTAGGAGGGGAAAGCTATGATTTGTAGCATTTGGCAGTTTTCGTGGTATAAATATTCTTAACATGGCCAGTTTCAAGCCACAATGCAAAGTCATCCAGCTCACAAAACTCCTGACATAATGCACAACAGTCTACAAAACCAGAAGCCTTTTTGGGTCTTCAAAAGTTTTTGAGTGGAAAGGAGTTCTTGGTCAAAAATATTTGAATGCCATTGTATAAACTTATGTAGCCAATTTATTTTTAAATCTATAATGTAATCACCAAAATGGAATATTTTCACTACCTTAGTGCACTGAGAGCAACCAATCTGCAAGTATTTATCTATTTCCTAGAACAAAATCGTTTTTATAATATTAAAGAAAGTTCAGACAAATGTCTAACAGTATAAAGCATATCACTGGTACTTTTGCCTGTAAACTATTTAGTAAGGTATGGATTTAACATACACACTGAGAACAAAGGCAGCCACTTGCTTGAAGAGTCAAAACTACACTCTACTATTGTATTTCTTAAACTTCCCCTAAATATGCACAGAACTTTCCTCAGGTTCTAAGAAATAAACATAGGCAGTTTCAAAATTAGAAAAAGAAAAGAAAGGGGAAAAATTTGCTACAGTCAGACTTTGCAAATATTTTCTTTATGAAACCATGCATCTGCTCAGAGTTAGCTGCAGTGTGACTAACATTTTCTACTAAGGCTTGTGCCTTGTCAGTTCTCTTTGCTAAGGCTGTGTGTGTTAATTAAAATTAATTACACATGCCAGTAAATAGCTTCCTTCTGAAGGCAACAAACTGAAGCAGAATAATATAATTTATATTCAAGGTACACAGTTCAAACTTTCACAGTGTTTTCTCTCAGCAGGTATAGTCATTTACGGACTCTGACTCAAATACAGAAAAATTAAAATATATTGCACATGTAATGTTAAGTCACAAGAAAATTCCTGATTTGTACACTGGTATTTTAAGAAGCCAAGCTTATAATTAACATTCTTGAGTGCATGATTTGGGGTAGGACAATGATCTTCATATCACATTATATATCCAAATGTTAGTTTGACGTAAACATGTTTCCCCCGAACATAAGAACTTCTAGGCAAGGTGTTACTGTTTTAATAATGTAAGGGTAGTATATGGTAATACTTGTAATAATGGAAAATACTGTCTGTCAGACAGCCATGGACACATTATTCAATTGTCACTGGATTTAAGCAGCAACAGATTTGAAGAATAACCACATTTGGACTTTTTCCTGCTTATTTTTGTATTTGCTGTGTTTTTTTTCTTCGACATGTATATTGTTTTACAATATTCTACTGGTCATCTCTAAAACCCCGATTATTTCAATAGTCAATAAAATATGTCCTTAGTTTTCTTTATTTTTGTTCTTGGAAGGCTTCTAAGACTGCCAAAGAAATGTGGGTGTTTAGAAATTTCCTTCAGGCTATACCCAGTTAGGGAAATTTTCACAGCCCTGCTTGTTCATTTCTTAACAGCTCTCCTCCCCAAGCTGCTGCCTGAGATACCTGAACACGCTTTCTCAGTGCTGACTTCAGCCTGGGAGTGCCAAGGCATCACAGAATCACCCCCAAGTTGCCTCACAGGAAGCTGCAACACACAAATCACTCCCTTTAATTCTGTCTTTCTCACCAAAACAAAACAAAACAAAACAACAGAACGTAAGCAAATTCTTTTCAACAAAAGCCTAAGACCAGTCAGTTTAATCCTGAATCCAGTTCTTTAAAATGACTAATTTTCAAAAAGGAAAAGTTAAAATTTGTAACAAAAAAGCTGGTAATGCAAACTTATTCATATAAACAACAACATGTTTAAAGATATCAGATCATTTAAACCCATCTCTTTTAAGGGGGGATTGATGATCTGTCAGACTTTCTCTTCACTCCTGCAGAATCTCATTTAAGGACTGTATCTTATAGCCAATCATATATTTTTCTGTAGCTTTTTGCAACTAGCGATTGCTCCCCTATCATTAATGAACAGCAGCTGGGGCCATTTTATGGTTCCCAAATGGAGGCACACTTCTGTCCCAAGCCACAGTGTTTGTCTGAAGGGGGTAGTGGGGGGAGGAGACTGCCCATCAGCCAATAGTCGTTCCGGGAAATAGGTGGGGAGAGGGCAATGTGTTCTGAAATCCTAGAAGAAAAGTAAACTTGCTGTGAAGGACATAATTTCTTTTTGTTCCTGAACTTTACACAGCCGTGTTGGGCTCATTCATCAACAGATTCTTTGGACTGAAACCTCCTGAACATTTATGCCTCAAACACTTTGTCAAAATCCCTGATGGCACTACTAATGGCTTAAGATACAACTTGGGAAGAAATGAACTGATTCTAAATTGCTGATTCCAGTCTATCAGTCCTTTTGTTTGAAATACAGGAAAGCTCCTGAAAGAACAATGCCTAATTCCCCTAGAAAAATGGCTATGGACTACGCACAGGTGTTTTAAGCATGAAGAATTCTTTCAAAGCCTTTTGATGACATCTGAAAAAGCTGAAAAGCACCAACTTGCTAAATTTCTCCCGCAGAAAAGACACAGTCATCCAAGTAGGACATCATACTCCTATTTCATTTCAGAGTTTCATTTGAAAACCAATAAGAGAAGAATTTAAATTGATTGCTTCAAGCCACAGGCATTTCATACCCAAACAATTATGTTGCTTTTCATGAGAATTTATCTTAGCTGTGAAATCAATTGTCACAGACTTAACTCAAAAATATCACCAAATACCATTTGGTTTTTGTCTTGAAGGGATGGGTAAATCAAATAAATCAAATAGGAAGACACTTTTGTTCTCCAACCCATCTCTCTTCAACCTTCCCTTTAGAAACCTGTCCCTACTCCTCTCCCTAGGTGTACCTAGGATTTCCAATGATGCTCTTTCACAACCAGTGAGACACCTATAAAGGAGAAAGATGAAGTAGCAAGTACTGTATGATGCAGGATCAGAACCATAGGACAACAGGTAGCTTAGCTGATGTAAGACTGGAACAAAGGAAGAGAGTAGCCACAAAAACAGATCTCTGCTATAAAGATTTGGATTCAACAGCTTTCAAGATATAAAATGTTTCTTTTATTAACTTGCTAGGCATGTAACTCCTATCCAGCTCCTTAACGGAAAAAGCACAGTTTACCTTTCTAGGTTTATAGTAGGAAATAAACATTACTGTTATATTGTGAGCTGACAATCAATAACTCTGCAAAAGTCCTCAAACTTCTACATGACCCACGTGAACTTAAAAATTTGAGTGCAGAAAGAATTGAAAATTTATGAACAGAGAAATGAAAGCCTGACTTTTGGCTCTCTTCCTCCCTAACTTTAAAAAATTCAACATGTCATAGAAAATTTGAAATTTCAATTTTAACACTTTGTTAGAGTTAAAAAATGTGAAAATTTCTAAAGTGTAGTACAAGAGATCTACTAAGCATTTCTGAATAATGGAAGATGATGAGAAACAAAGTTGAGATAATTATACTAAAAAGACTATACTTTTTTTTCCTTAAAGGACAATGTTATAGAATTCAGTTCTATTTAATTCAAACAGAATCCATTCACACAGTTTGAATATAACTGAAATTTCTTAAGCTCTTACATTTTAAATGAAAGATTTCCTTTATCTTCAAACTATATCCTCTATGAATTTTAATCTCCATTTCCATTTTCAGCCCATTTGAATCCAGGCTTTTAGAGCCTACCTACAGAATGCTTGTTATTAGCAATTGGCATTACTTATATGTTCTTTATAAAATAAAGGGAGAAAATTCAGCATCTACCCATCCAGTTCCTCTGGGTACTGAACTTTCATAATTGCCTGGCAGTGTATTAGGCCCTAGGAATAAAGCCATGAACAACACAAACAGCGTCTCCCTCATGGAAAGTGGTCAAGCAATAGAGGCAGATATCAAATACATAATTACACTGAACTGATTTAACAGGTTAAAACCAGAAATAAGTACAAGGTATTAAAATGTCTACTTGACACACCCCATTTCTTAAATAAATTGTTTTTCCAAGTAATGCTACTGCTGTCTCACTTCCAGATGATGCATCAGATGACAGTTGTTCTCATAGCTAGTGGAACTTTCTTTTAATTTTAATGAACTTACTTGAGGTGGGAGGAGAAGAGAGGAAGAGAGAGGGAGAGAGGGAAATAGAAAGAGAGAGAGAGAGAGAGAGAGAGAGAGAAATTTCCTATGCTGCTCTGGTTCACTCTCCAAATACCCATAATGGCTAGGAATTCAGTCCAGGTGCCCCACCTGAGTGGTAGTAACCCAATTGCTTGAGCCATCACTTCTGTCTCCCAGGGTGTACATTAGCAAAAAGAGTCAGGAGCCAGAGCTGGGTATCAAACTCAAACACTCTGATAATGAGATTTGCGGGCAGCTGAACCATTAGGCATTTGCCCATCCCTAGTGAAATTTTAATTTTTTTTTTTTACCTAAGACTAAAGCATGGGAAAAAACAAGCCTTTATGTGGTACATGAACCTGCAGAAAAGGGTACAATGAACTGTATTCAACAACTGAGAGGGACAAAGAGTTTCTACCCCCAAATGGATTTATTTTTTCTTTTCTACCAAGTACACATAGTTCGAGAGTATTACAAACACCCCTGCAGGAAAGAGGGCCCACACACACTCCTCGGGCAAAATTAGGATACACATATATTTCATTTCTCAGCTTTGGTTGGCAGACCGGTTACTTATTGGACCTTCATTTGACCAAGAAAAATTTTCTTGAATCAAAATATCCAAAGGCAAACAATATTCACTGAATGTTCAGTGAGAACACTACGAAGTAATGTCTTAAACATTGCTTTGACAACAGTGGGATAAACATAAAGTAAAATAATTTCTCCAGATGTCTTGTTTATGTTCCATACACAAACTTCATTGCATTGTGTTCCCTACACTATATTCATTCCCTAGTCCAAATTACTACATGTTTTGACCTACTGAAATCCCAGTAAGCATAAGCCTCTGAAATGCCTATTTATGGAAGAGAAATTGCATCCTCTTTAATACAGATTTGAGACTCAACCACGTTTAGGTGAGACATGACCTTTTAGATGGGGCATTGTACACCACCTTTTACCCAGCATATTTGTTTAATTAAACATTTTTCCAAGCAAGTTAACATCTGAACTGTCTTAATAGAGAAATGTAGCCATAAAGGAATATATATGGAAAACCTGACTCCAGTTCCATTTTAGCTAACAAGCAGAAAAATATACTACTCAACAATGAGAATAAAGAGCCATTCTTTTCAGAACACCTTAAAAAAGAGCACACACTAACTGTACCGCAGCATTATTTGACATTTATTGAGTGTCAGCAATGTGCTGGGGACTAAGTGGAAAAGAGAAACATCCTGAAATCACTTTCCATAGGAAGGGGGGGAGGAGGTGAACTGGAACACTTGGTAATGTTGATAAACCATGTCCTGAGTTTAAGCTCCAAAGCAGCATCAAAGAAAGAATGCCTTATTTTAAATGAAAACAAAGCTTGATAACCCCAAAGAGTGCTCAAAAATACCATGTGGCTGCCCTACCAACTCCTTACACAGAAACAGATCTCTGTTGGCTACTGCAGCTGACATACCTAGTACCAAATGGGCCTTAGCATGACCTTAAACTGAAGGTCTGCCTGGGGATAGCAAAGATAGCACAGTGAGACCATTATCTAGATATGCTCTCACCAGAGGAAACATGACATTTCTAACAGAGGCAGGTGGAACAAAACCTTGGAGGAACATTCCAATCCTTCGTTTAGACCATGTCACAGCAAAGTTCAGAAATCTAACTTAATTTCACTTTTAACTTATGTTGTGGTAATGCAATGAGCATACTACAATGGATCAGTCATGCAAGCAGCTACGGTGGCATCTTTGAAAGGCCCAGAGGAGGGCTCAAGAGTGCATATTCTTACCTGGAGTTTATGCAGGTTAAGTCAGTCTGGGTGTGGCCCTCACTTTCCAGAGCACAAAAGTCACTGCAACTAGCAACAGATCCTCCCATTTATAAATATGTTAGTGCTGAAACACTGTTTAGGATGTCTTAAGAACCTGGTCACAAGCCTCATAAAGATCATATTAATTCAGGTAGGACAGTGAGGCCTTTTGAAAAAGGATGTTAATATGTTTTCTCTGATCTGTGATAACTGACAAAGCACCTTAAAGGAAACCTGTAGAAGTGAAATTGACATTTTGAGAAGCAACGACTTGAAAAGCACTTGTCCTGACTTTCAAGGAACAGGTTTTGTTTGTTTGTTTGTTTTTTCTCTTCTTAATACCATTGTTTGAACCCCTTACTTAATGGTAGACTTAATCAGATGCGTACAAAGTAAAGTGAAAATAGATCCCAGGAAAAAAATAAGAGCAGGAATAAGAGAGGGAGGAGCTGTATAGTTATACATACATTTCCTATGGACATACTTCAAAGGGTATAGCTAAAAACTTGCCATGGGACTCCAAATCCCATTAAGCTGGGTGGTAATAATGCCATCTTAAGTGTTAAAGTGATCATATTAAGTATTAAATTGATAATATAGATAGGATTAAGCATTTCAGGCATGGAAAGCCAAGACACTGTGGCAAAAAAATGTCCTACATGTAGGATCTTGGTGAGTGAGACCCCAGTGGAAAGAAGGGGCCATCAAAGAAGGATGTGCTTTTCTCTGAAGGGAGGAGAGAACTTCCACTTTGCTTATGAACTTGTCTAAAATATTGATGTAGATTGTGGACTCAAAAGGCTTCCATAGCCTTGGCAGCTCATGTCAAGAGCCTCTGGTGGTCACTGATGTCATACATAAGAGTGCTAATTATTAAATTAACAATAGGAGTCACTGTGCACTTAAATCCCATGCAGCACCTCTGTCCTCAATGAGTTGTACTATGAGAATTAACTGTAAAACTTGTTCTCAAACAGTTCTTATATTTTGTGTGTATATGTGCAAATTGTTGAAATCTTTAATGAGTAAAGAGTTGGTCTTCTGTGTATAAAGTTAATTGAGGCAGAGTTCCAAGATGGAAGAGTAGGGAGGGAGCTTACTGCTCCAGACTAGGAGAAGATAGTTTAAAAAAAAAGTGGAGAGAGTGCAGTCTCAGGAAAGAGTTAGGGAGAAAACAGCAGAGGAAACTCTATGTAAATTAGATGAATGCGGTGGAGCTATGTGGAGGGTGTGAATGCCCACTACTCAGGAATCCAGCAAACTGAGAACCTACACATCAACGTTGGAAAGTGAGGTGAGAACAGACCTCAGCAGCCCAAGCCATTGGTGATAAAGCTTCAGGAAGAGCATAGAGGGAACCCAGCTTGACCCCCTTGGGGGATAGTGTTCCTGCCAAAGAAGAGGAGAAAAAAAAGGGGGACACATTTCTCTCTCCCCAATCACTTTACAATAGTGTCCTGTAACAAGCTCATATAGTGGGCACCATTTTGGACATACATAACAGCTGCACTAGCTTGTGTCTGCACCCAGCAATCAGCTGATTGGAGACTCCTGACTCGGTTGGGGAGAACTAATAGGGGGCTGAGAGCTTGTGACTGTGGGAGGCTTGTGTGCTGGGACCATGTAAAAAATTGAGGCTGTTAAGAGAACTCACAGTGTGGCTGGGACTTTGGGTAGTCACTGTGGGAGACTCCACACACTCAGGGCTTCTGGTTACCTGGTGAGGGACACTGCTAGGGAATCTAAGTTTACAATGAGGACTACACAGATCATTTGTGTGGTCCTTGGGGCAGAGTGGACGAATGTTATACCCATTGCTAGCGTTCAGGCACTGGTCTCCTTTGAGGAAAGGAACTCAGCTGAGCAGAATAAACTTCCCTTCTGATTAAAAAAAAAAAGGAGATTTACCACACCAAAACAGGCTGTATCACCTTAGACACACCCTTTACCCTGGAGAACTGAACAGAGCTCCCTGACCATACCCACTATAAGCCTCTAGATATTCACTGAAAGCAGACACACCACTTATTTACAGAGGACTAGTACAAAGATAAAAATCACCACAGCAAAAACAAACAAACAAAGAAAAAGAAACCAATGAGTATCTCTACAAATGCCGAATAACAAACACTCCAATTCAGGAAACCAGAATAATGAAGACAATATAACAGCCCCAAAAGAACACAACACTTCAACAATAGATTGTGAAGATGATGAAATATTAGAAATGAGAAATGGAATTCAAAAAATTGATCATAAGATTGCGTAGAAAAATAATCAGCAGCAAATGTACAAACTAATGAAATACATATATGACATGAAAGAAACTTTCTCCCACGAAATTGAGATCTTAAAGAGAAATCAAAATGAAATGAAGAATTCAATAGAACAAATAAAAAATGCAGTGGAAAGCCTTAACACTTGAATTGGGTAAGCAGAAGAAAGTATATCTGACTTAGAAGACAAATCACAGGAAATAGTGAACCAAAAACAAGAAAAAATTAGAAAACTAAAAAAATACTGTTGGGAATCTAAAGTATACTACCGAACAACCCAACACATGGATTCTAGAAGTTCCTGAATGCATGGAAAGAGAGGATGGATTAGAAGGCCTTTTTGGTGAAGTAATAACAGAAAACTTCCCTAATTTGGAGAAAGGACACTCAAGTACAGAAGCTCATAGAACTCCTAATAGACATGACCAGAAAAAATCTTCACCACGACACATTGTAATCAAACTCACCACAGTAAAACATAAAGAAAATATTCTAAAATGTGCATGAAAGAAACACCAGATTACTTTCAGAGGATCTCCAACTAGACTCACAGCAAACTTCTCATCAAATCCCTACAGGCTAGGAAAGAATGGCGAGATGTATTCCAAGTCTCAAGAAAAAAAATAAACCGTCAACCCAGAATACTATACCCTACAAAGCTCTCATTTATGAATGAAGGTGAATTAAAGACTTTCCATAACAAACAGAAATTGAAAGAATTCATCACCACCCTCCAGCCCTACAAATGATGCTTAAGGATGTGCTATACACAGAAACACAGAAACATGGTCATCACTATGAAGCAAGGTAAAGGAAGAAAATCTCTCAGTGAAAGCTCAAAGGAAATTTAAAGCAAAAATAGCAATATTTTGGGAAAAGTAGCAAGGCAAAATCATTACTTTCAATAGTCATCTTGAATGTAAATGGCCCCAACTCTCCAGTTAAGACACAAACTGGATGAATAGATTAAAAAACAAACCCATCTATTTGCTGCCTACAAGAAACACATCTCACCAACAAAGATGCACTCAGACTGAAAGTGAAAGGATGGAAAAAGATATTACATGTCAACAGAAACCAAAAAAGAGCTGGTATAGCCATTATAATATCAGACAAAATAGACTTTAACATAAAAACTGTTAAAAGAGACAAAGAAGGGCACTATGTATTGATTAAGGGATCAATTCCACAGGAAGATATAACTATTATAAATGTATAGGCAGTAATTACAGGGCACGTGGCTATTTAAAAGAAATGTTAAGGGAGACACAGACTCCAATTAAATAGTAATGGAGGACTTCACTACCCCACGTATAGCAACGGACAGATCAACAAGACAGCAAATCAGCAAGGAAACAGCAGATTTAATCAGAAATATAGACCAAATGGACCTAACAGATATTTACAGAACTCTTCACCCTACAGTTGCAGAATACACCCTCTTCTCACCAGTGCATGGAGCTCTCTCTAGGATTTACCACATATTAGGCAACAAAGCAAGTCTCAGCAAATTTAAAAAAAGTGGACTATGGTGGAATGAATCTGGAAAACAGCAACTCAGGAATCTCTAGAACATATGCAAACACATGGAGACTGAACAATATGCTCCTGAATGAACAGTGGGTCATGGAAGAAATCAAAAGACAAATCAAAAACACAACATATCAAAACTTATGGGATACAGCAAAAGCAGTGCTAAGAAGAAAGTTTATAGCAATTGGTGCCTACATCAAGAAATTGGAAAGACACCAAATAAATGAGCTATTAATGCATCTCAAAGATGTGGAAAATCAACAACAAACCAAACCCAAAACTAGTTAGAGAAAAAGAAATAATTAAAGTTAGAGAAGAAATAAACAAAATTGAATAAAAAAATACAAAAGATCAGCAAAATGAAGAGCTGGTTTTTTGAAAAAATAAATAAAATTGATATACCACTGGCCCAGCTAACCAAAAAAAGGAGAGAGAAGACTCATATCAATAAAATTAGAGATGAAAAAGGAAATGTAACAACAGACACCACAGAAATAAAAAGAATCATCAGAAATTAATACAGATACATGGAAGATGGCGGAATAGGGAGGGAGCACACCGAAGGTCCCGTAGGGGAAGGTTCAAAGAGGGGAGAGAATTTGTAGTTTTTAAGGAATGAGAAGCCCTTCCTGAAACTGGGGAGATAGGGTGGACACGCGAGGAGGACACGGATGCCTGAGGCGCAGGACACCAGCAGGAGTGTGTACACACCAGCGCTGGAAGCCGAGGTGAGACGGGGCACTTGCCTAGCACAGCGGCAACAGCTGCCGCCGCCCCTCCCCCAACCCACCCTGGGACGGACAGACACACACACGACTGATTGGGGGGAGGAAATAGAAAACGGAACAGAATGAGTGGCACCTGCGGAAAGAGTGCGTGATTCAGGGGTACTAATTGAGAGACTGAGTAAGCCAGTATCTCTTGGCGCCTCCTCAGAGCTGCAGTGGGCGGGAAGCAGCCATTTTGTCTGTTTACATTCAGGCTTAAAGGAGAACTGTCTTTGCCTCCACACTAACCTTCGGAGGCGGAGCCCAAAGGTGGAGCAGAGCAACAGGACACTTCTTGCTCCAGGGAGGGCAGCTCAAAGCCCTGACGCCCGTCTACTCAAGTTACAAGAAAAAAAAAAAAATTGAATAGCGCCTGCGGGGGGAAAAAGGGCAGGATCCAGAGCTGCAGCGGGCAGAGGGCAGCCACCCTGTCTGTTTACCTGCGGGCTGTGTAGAGCAGCCTGCTTACACTGGATATTGGTACAGACTCACAGCAGCCTATAGCAGAGGGAAATCAACCTGAAAAACCACCCAGACAGAATGCCAAAAAACAAAACAAAAACCCACAATAAGAATAGAGAAGAATATATAAACTTGCCAATGGAGCAGGCTAAACCAACCATAACAGAGGCAGAAGAAGAAGAAGTTGAAACCATGCCAGAAAAAGAATTCAGAAAATTAGTAATCAGAATACTTAGAAATAATGAGAACAGTGTCAAGAGCTGAATGAAAAACGAGCCCAAGGATTAGAGATTCTAAAGAGAAGCCAGAATGAAATACTAGAACTGAAAAACTCAATTGACCATATAAGAAACACCGTGGAATCCCTCGGAAATAGAACAGATGAAATAGAAGACCGAATATCAGAATTCGAAGACAAACTTCCAGAAATAATACAGTCAGTTCAAATGCAGGAAGAAGAAATTAAAAAATTAAAAAATATGGTCGGAGACCTACAAGATTCAATCAAACAGTGTAATGTTCGGATAATAGGAGTCCCTGAGGGGGTGGAAAGAGAGAATGGATTGGAAGGTGTCTTCAACGAAATAATATCAGAAAACTTCAAACAAAGGCAGCTGGATAACAACACACAAATACAACAGATAGCCAGGACTCCGAACAGAGTAGACCAGAAGAGAAATTCACCACGACACATTGTGGCAACACTCAGTTCAGTGACACACAAAGAACAAATCCTAAAATGTGCCAGAGAAAAACGACAAATCACGTTCAGGGGTAAGTCAATCAGACTCACCCCAGACTTCTCACTGCAAACACTACAAGCAAGGAGACAATGGCATGATATATTTCAAGTTTTAAAAGACAAACAATGCCAACCTAGAATACTATACCCTGCAAAGCTATCATTTATGAATGAAGGGGAGATAAAGATCTTCCATGACAAACAGAAACTGAAAGAATTTGTATCCATGAGTCCAACCCTACAACACTTGCTCAAAGACGTGCTGCACACAGAAATACAAAAACAAGAACTTCACCACACAAAAAAGCGAATGTAGAGTAACCCACAAACAAAGTTCAAAATACATAAACAGCTCATTTCAGGAAACATGAAGGGGAAAAGACAGTACTTAACAGTAATCACATTGAATGTGAATGGTCTTAATTCCACAACAAAGAGACATAGACTAGCTGATTGGATAAAGAAAGAGAATCCATCTATATGCTGCCTTCAGGAGACACACCTTATCAGCAAAGATGCACGCAGACTGAAAGTGAAAGGATGGAAAAAGATACTCCAAGCTAACGGAAATCAAAAAAGAGCTGGTGTGGCCATCCTAATATCAGACAAAATAGACTTTAACATAAAAACTATTAAAAGAGACAGAGAAGGGCACTATATAATGATTAAAAGATCTATCCAACAGGAAGACATTACTATTATAAATGTATACGCACCTAATTACAGGGCGCCTGGCTACCTGAAAGAATTACTAAAGGATTTAAAGGGAGATATAGACTCAAATACAATAGTAATAGGGGACTTCAACACCCCACTCTCACCAATGGACAGATCAACCAGACAGAAATTCAACAAGGAAACAACTGAGCTAATTGACACCATAGACCAAATAGACCCAATAGATATCTTCAGAACCTTCCACCCCACAGACAAAGAGTTCACGTATTTCTCCCCAGTACATGGAGCATTCTCTAGGATTGACCATATGCTAGGCCATAAAGGGAGCCTCAACAAATTCAAAAAAATTGAAACTATACCATGCAGCTCCTCAGACCATAGTGCAGTGAAACTTGAAATCAACAAACCAAGAATCTCTACACCATATGCAAATATATGGAGAATGGACAACATGATCCTAAATGAACAGCGGGTCATCAAAGAAATTAAAAGAGAAATCAAAAGATTTCTAGAAACAAATGAAAATGATAATACAACCTATCAAAACCTGTGGGACACAGCAAAAGCAGTGCTAAGAGGAAAGTTTATAGCAATTAGTGCCTACATCAAGAAGCTGGAAAGGAACCAAACAAATGAACTCTCCATGCACTTCAAGGATTTAGAAAAACAGCAGCAAATCAAGCCCAAATCCAAAAGGAGGAAAGAAATACTAAAGATCAGAGAAGAAATAAACAGAATTGAAACCAAAAAAACAATACAAAAGATCAACAAAACCAGGAGCTGGTTCTTTGAAAAAATAAACAAAATCGACACACCATTGGCCCAACTAACCAAAAAAAGGAGAGAGAAGACCCAAATCTGTAAAATCAAAGATAGTAATGGAAATGTAACAACAGACACAACAGAAATAGAAAGAATCATCAGAAACTACTACAAAGAGATGTATGCTAACAAATTGGGGAACCTGGAAGAAATGTATAGATTCCTGGACAAATACAACCATCCTAAACTGAGCCGTGAAGATATAGAAAATCTAAACAGACCCATAACCATGGAAGAAATTGAATCAGTAATAAACGCACTACCGAAAAAGAAGAGCCCAGGACCGGATGGCTTCACTGCCGAATTTTACCAGACATTTAGAGAACAACTAACCCCAGTTCTTCTCAAATTATTCAAAACGATTGAAAGAGAGGGAATCCTTCCAAATTCTTTCTACGAAGCCAATATCACCTTAATTCCTAAACCCGGAAAAGACACAACAGAGAAAGAAAACTACAGACCTATCTCCCTGATGAAAATAGATGCAAAAATACTCAACAAAATCCTGGCAAACCGAATCCAACTACACATCAGAAAGATCATTCACCCAGACCAAGTGGGATTTATCCCTGGTATGCAGGGATGGTTCAATATTCAAAAGTCAATCAATGTAATACATCACATTAATAAATTGAGAAACAAAAATCATATGGTTATCTCAATAGATGCAGAGAAAGCATTTGACAAAATACAACACCCTTTCATGATGAAAACCCTAAGAAAATTGGGGTTAGAAGGAACATTCCTCAACACAATTAAGGCAGTCTATGATAAACCAAAGGCCAGCATCATATTGAATGGGGAAAAGTTGGAGGCATTTCCATTGAAAACTGGCACCAGACAGGGATGCCCACTCTCACCATTGCTATTCAATATAGTCCTAGAAGTGTTAGCCAGAGCCATCAGGCAAGAAAAAGAAATTAAAGGGATACAAATGGGAAAGGAGGAAGTTAAACTATCCCTATTTGCAGATGGCATGATACTATATATAGGGGACCCGATAAACTCCTATAGGAGACTACTGGAACTCATAGAAGAGTTTGGTAAAGTAGCAGGATACAAAGTCAATGCTCAGAAATCAACAGCCTTTGTATACACAGAAAATGCCAGGGCCGAGGAAGAACTACTAAGATCAATCCCATTCACGATAGCCACAAAAACAATAAAGTACCTTGGAATAAATTTAACCAAGGAGGTCAAAGACCTCTATGATGAAAATTACAAAACACTAAAGAAAGAAATAGAAGACGACACAAAAAAATGGAAAAACCTGCCATGCTCATGGATTGGAAGAATCAATATCATCAAAATGTCCATTCTCCCAAAAGCAATTTACAAGTTCAATGCAATAGCAATCAAAATACCAAAGCCATTCTTCAAAGACCTAGAAAAAATGATGCTGAAATTCATATGGAGAAACAGGATACCCAGAATAGCTAAAGCAATCCTTTACAATAAAAACAAGGCCAGAGGCATCACAATTCCAGACTTTAAGGCATACTACAGGGCAGTTATAATCAAAACAGCCTGGTATTGGTACAAAAACAGATGGAAAGACCAATGGAACAGAACAGAAACACCGGAGATCAATGCAAACATCTATAACCAACTCATATTCGACAAAGGACCTAAAACCAACCCCTGGAACAAGGACAGCCTCTTCAACAAATGGTGCTGGGAAAACTGGATGTCCACATGTCGCAGTATGAAGCAAGACCCCTCCCTTACAGCTTATACAAAAATCCACTCAACATGGATCAAAGAACTAGAGATGCGCCACGACACCATGAAACTAATTGAGAGCATAGGGGAAACCCTTCAAGATATCGGAATAGGCAAAGAATTCCTGGAGAAGACCCCACAGGCACGGGTAATCAAAGATAAAATAAACAAATGGGATTACCTCAAATTGAAGAGTTTCTTAACAGTAAAGGAAACAGTCGGGAAAGCGAAGAGGCAACCAACAGAATGGGAGACATTATTCGCAAACCACACAACAGATAAAGGATTAACTAGAATCTACACAATGATCAAAAAACACCACAGAATCAAAACAAACAACCCAATAAAAAATGGGCCAAGGACCTTAACAGATATTTTTCAAAAGAGGAAATCCAAATGGCCAACAGACACATGAAAAAATGCTCAGGATCCCTAGCCATCAGGGAAATGCAGATCAAAACCACAATGAGATTCCACCTCACTCCGGTTAGATTGTCTTACATACAGAAATCAACCAACAACTGATGCTGGCGAGGATGTGCAGAAAAAGGGACAGTAATCCACTGTTGGTGGGAATGCAAACTAGTAAAGCCTTTATGGAAGACAGTCTGGAGAATCTTCAGAAACCTGAATATAGCACTACCACAGGACCCAGCCATCCCACTCCTTGGAATATACCCAAATGGAATTAAAGGGGTGAAAAAAGCCATTTGCACCTCAATATTTGTTGCAGCTCAATTCACAATAGCTAAGACATGGAATCAACCTAAATGTCCATCAATGGATGACTGGATAAAGAAACTATGGGATATGTACTCTATGGAACACTATACAGCAGTAAAAAACAATGAAATCCTGGCATTTACAACAAAATGGAGGAAGCTGGAAAACATCATGCTGAGTGAAATAAGCCAGTCCAAAAGGGACAAATATCACATGTTCTACCTGATTGATGGCAACTAAACGAGCACCTAAAATGATACCTATTGAAGTGAAATGGACACTATGAGAGACAATGACATGAGCAGCCCTTGTCTAGACTGTTGAGGAAAAACTTACTATTTTGTTCCTTTAGTATTTTTGTTGTTGTTGTTGTTGTTGCTCAGTTTGCTCTACACAAGACCACTGGTTGAACTCTGCAATCAATGCACAACCATTCTTAAGCATTTAAAAATTAACAGAAAATTGATCTCTGTGAAATATAGGAGTGGGAATAAGAGAGGGAGGAGATCTATAGTATGGCACATACTCACTCAGACCTACCTCCAATGGTGGAACTAGAAACGTGCCAGGGGATTTCAACTCAACCTTACCAAGGAGGCAGGTACCAATGCCAGCACACTTGGTAAAGTGATAAGTATAAATACACAACTGATCAAAAAGATAAGGTAAGTGTCGAAGAGATTACACAAATAAGACCAGTGTAAGCAAATAATGAAAGATAGAATCAAAAGGGAGAGAATGATCCTGCGGGGGAAGCAGGACACACAGCAGACTCATAGAATGGCAAATGCCCAAAACAGCACTCCTGCCTCAGAATCAACCCTTGGGACATTCGGATCTGACTAAAAGGTCCATGAGAGTCTCACAGGCATGGAAAGCCATGACACGGTGGCAAAAACAATCTAAATGAAAGATCCTGGTGAACAAGACCCCAGCAGAAGGATCAGGCCATCAAGGAGGGAGGCGCCTTTCTCTGAAGGGAGGAAGGAACCTCCACTGTGATACGGCCTTAACTAAACAAATTCAGAGTTGGTGAACTCAAGGGGCTTCCATAGCCTAGACAGCTCATAGCAAGAGCCTCAGGTGATTGCTGACATCATAAATAAGAGTGCCAATTGTTAAATCAACAACGGGAGTCACTGGGTTCATGCTCCCCACATAGGATCTCTGTTCTTAATGTGTTTAACTATGAAACTCAAAAACAACACTATTAGTCGAACAATACCCTATACCTTGTGCTGTTGTGTGAGGGCAGCCTGTTGAAATCCCTGCTTAGTATATACTAAGTTGATCTTCAGTATATGAAGGTAATTGAAAATGAAACGTGATGAAGGGTGGGATGGGAGAGGGAGTGGGTGAGGGGAGGGCCACGGGAGGGAGGGGGGTTGGGGGGGAAGCCACAACAATACAAAAGTTGCATTTTATATTCTACTAAAAACTATTGGTTGAACTCTGTATTTAATACACAATTACTCTTAGGTGTTTAATTAATGCTATAACTAGTACTCAAATAGTATTTTACACTTTGTGTTTCTGTGTGGGACCAAAATGTGGAAATCTTTACTTAATATACGCTAAATTTATGTTCTGTATATAAATGTAATTGAAAATTAATCTTGATGTGAAGGGGAAGGGGAGAGAGAGAGTGGGAAAGGGGAGCGTTGTGGGTGGGAGGGAAGTTACAGGGGGGAGGAAGCTATTGTAATCCATAAGCTGTACTTTGGAAATTTATGCTCATTAAATAAAAAAAAAAGAAATTAATACAAAGAGCTGTAAGCCAACAAACTAAAAAATCTATCAGAAATGGAAAAATTCCTGGAGACATTCAACCTATCTTAACTGAGCCATGAAGGCATAGCAAACCTAAACAGACCCAAAATCAAGACGGAAAATGATCAGTAATAAAGGCCTTCCCAACAAAGAAAAAGCCAGGACTGGATGGCTTCACTGCTGAATTCTATCAGACATTAAAGAAGAACTAACTCCAGTTCTTCTCAAGTTATTCAGAACAACTGAAAGGGAGGGAACCCTCCCAAATTCTTTCTATGAAGCCAGCATCACTTTAGTTCCAAAACCTGAAAAAGAGGCAACAGAGAAAGAGAATTACAGAGCAATTCCCCTGATGAACACAGATGCAAAAATCCTCAACAAAATTCTAGCCAATCAAATCCAACAACACATCAGAAAGATCAATCACCCATACCAAGTGGGATTTATCCCTGCTATGCAGGGATGATACAATATTCACAAATCAGTCAACGTGATACATCACATTAACAAGCTGAAGAACAAAAAAACATCTGATTATTTCAATAGATGCAGAGAAAGCATTTAACAAAATATAATACCCTTTCATGATGAAAACTCTAAGCAAATGGGTTTAGAAGGAACATCCCTCAACACAATCAAGGCAACTTATGATAAACCCCAGGCCAGCATCATTTGAATGGGGAAAAATTGGAAGCATTCCCATTGAGATCTGGAACCAGACAAAGATGCCAACTCTCACCATTGCTATTCAGGATAGTCCTGGAAGTTTTTGCCAAAGCCACTAGGCAAGAAAAAGAAATCAAAGGGATACAAATTGGGAAGGAGGGAGTCAAACTACTGTATTTGCAGAAGACATGATTCTATATATAGGGTATCCAAAAGATTCCACTGAGACTATTGGAACTCATAAAAGAGTTTGGTAAAGTAGTAAGATATAAAGTCAATACACAAAAATCAACAGACTTTGTATACATAGACAATGCCAAGGCTGACACTGAGCTTCTAAGATTAATCCCATTCAAAATAGCTACAAAAATATCAAATACCTCAGAATAAATTTAACCAAGGATGCCAAAGATCTCTACGATGAGAATTAAAAACATTAAAGAGGCCGGCGCCGTGGCTCACTAGGCTAATCCTCCACCTGAGGCACTGGCACCCCGGGTTCTAGTCCCAGTCGGGGTGCTGGATTCTGTCCCTGTTGCTCCTCTTCCAGTCCAGCTCTCTGCTGTGGCCCGGGAAGGCAGTGGAGGATGGCCCAAGCGCTTGGGCCCTGCACCTGCACAGGAGACCAGGAGGAGGCACCTGGCTCCTGGCTTCAGATCGGTGCAGCACGCCTGCCATGGCGGCCATTTGAGGGGTGAACCAATGGAGGGAAGACCTTTCTCTCTGTCTCTCTCTCACTGTCTATAACTCTCTCTCTGTCCCTCTCTCTCACTGTCTAACTCTGCCTGGCCAAAAAAAAAAAAAAAAACATTAAAGATACAAAAAAATTGGAAAACTCTTCATTTATGGATTGAAAGTCAGTATCATCAAAATGTCCATTCTTCCAAAAGCAATTTACAGATTCAATGTGATACCAATCAAAACACCAAAGACAATCTTCTAAGATCTAGAAAAAATGATGCTGAAATTCATTTGGAGGTACAGGAGACCTTGAATAGCTAAAGCAATCTTATACAACAACAACAAAGCTGGAGGCATCACAGTACCAGATTTCAAGACATACTACAAATCATTTATAATCAAAGCTGCCTGGTGTTGATACATAAACAGATGGATAGACCAATGGAACAGAATAGAAATTCCAGAAATCAATTCAAACATCTACATCCAACTTATATTTGACCAAGGAGCTAAAACCAATTCCTGGAACAAGGACAGTCTCTTCAACAAATGGTGCTGGGAAAACTGGATTTCCACATGCAGAAGTATGAAGCAAGACCCCTACCTTACACCTTACACAAAAATCCAATCAACCTGGATTAAAGCTCTAAATTTATGACTCAACAGCATCAAATTATTAGAGAACATTGTGGAAACTCTGCAAGACATTGGCACAGACAAAGATTTCTTGGAAAAGACCCCAGAGGCACAGGCAGTCAAAGCCAAAATTAACAAATGGGATTACATCAAATTGAGAAGTTTCTGTATGGCAAAAGAAACTATCAGAAAAGTGAAGAGGTAACTGACAGATTGGGAGAAATTATTTGCAAGCTATGCAACTGATAAAGGATTAATAACCAGAATATACAAAGAGATCAAGAAATTCCAAAACAACAAAACAAACAACCCAGTTAAGAGATGGACAAAGGAATTAAACGGACATCTTTCTTTTTTTTTTTTTTTAAAGATTTATTTATTTATTTGTAAGTCAGAGTTACACAGAAAGAGGAGAAGTAGAGAGAGAGAGAAGTCTTCCATCCGATGGTTCACTCCCCAGTTGGCCGCAATGGCTGGAGCTGCGCCCATCTGAAGCCAGGATCCAGGAGCTTCTTCTGGATCTCCCACGCGGGTGCAGAGGCCCAAGGATTTGGGCCATCTTCTTACTGCTTTCCCAGGACATAGCAGAGAGCTGGATCAGAAGTGGAGCAGCCAGGACTCGAACTGGCTCCCATATGGGATGCCAGCGCTTTAGGCCAGGGCGTTAACCCACTGCGCCATAGTGCCGGCCCCCAAACGGACATCTTTCAAAAGAGGAAATCCAAATGGCCAAGGGACACATGAAAAAATGTTCAGGATCGTTAGCTGTCAGGGAGATGCAATTCAATACCACCATGAGGTTTCACCTCACCCCAGTTAGAATGGCTTTAATAGTGAAACACAAACAATAAATGCTGGCAAGGATGTGGGGGAAAAGGTACCCTAATCCACTGTTGGTGGGAATGTAAACTGGTAAAGCCACTATGGAAGACAGTATGGAGATGGATCAAAAATCTGAATATAGACCTATCATATGATCTAGCTATCTCACTCCTGGTTATTTATTCAAGGTCACTGAAATCAGTAAACAGTAAACAAAAGAGTTAAATGCACCTCCATGTTTATTGCAGTTCAATTCACAAGCCAAGACAAGGAATCAACCTAAATGCCTGCGAACTGTCAACTGAAGACTGGATAAAGATATTATGGGATATTTACACTATAGAATACTACACAGTGATAAAAAATGAGATCCTGTTTTTTGCACCAAAATGAATGAATCTGGAAAATCATACTTAGTGAAATAAGCCAGTCCCAAAGGGGCAAATATCATTATGTTCTCCCTGATGTATGAGAACTAATAGAGCACATAAAATGAAATCTGTAGAAGTATAATTTAACACTTCAAGAAGAAATGACTTGAGCTGCCTTTGTCTTGACTGTGGAGGAACAGTTTCATTTTTAAATTTTTTTTTCTTTTTTTCTTCATACTATTTGTTGAACTCTTTACTTAAAATAGATTTAATCATATGTGTATAAGGTCAATTTAAAATAGACCTCAGCAAATAATAAGAATGGGAATAAGAGAGGGAGGTGGAAGTTTGTAACTGTAAAGCTGTATAGTTCCGTGTACATTCCTATGGACTTACTTTAAAGGTATAGTAAAAAACTTGCCATGGGACCCCAAATTCCATTAAGCTGGGTGGTAAAAATGCCACCTTAATTGTTAAAGTGATCATATTAGTTGTTAATATGTTAGTTGTATCAAGTGTCTGTTCATAATACTAGATAGAATTAAATAGGAGAGAATGTTCCAACATGAGAAGCAGTCCACACAGCAGACTCATAGAATGACAATTGCTTTAAGTAAAACTCTGACCTCAGAATCAACCCTTAAGTCTTCCTGGCCTGGCTGAAAAGCCCATGAGAGCATTTCAGGCATGAAAAGCCAAGACACTGTGGCAAATGTCCTACATGAAGGATCTCAGTGAGTGAAACGGAGGAAAGAAGTGGCCATCAAAGAATGGGCTTTTATCTAAATGGAGGAGAGAACTTCCACTTTACTTATGGTGTTATCCAAATACTGATGTGGACTCAGAAGACTTCCATAGCCTTGACAGCTCATGTCAAGAGCCTCGAGTGGTCACTGACATCATACATAAGAGGGTTAATTTTTAAATTAACAACAGGAGTCATTGTACACTAACTCCCCATGTAGGATCTCTGTCCTCAAAAAGTTGTATTATGAGTATTAACTGTAAAACCATTTCTCAAACAGTTTGTGTGTGTGTACACATCGTTGAAATCTTTACTTAGTATAGAGTTGGTCTTCTGCATATAAAGTTAATTGAAAATGAATCTTAAAAAAAAAGGAAAATGAATCTTAATGGATAATGGGACTGGCAAGGTGAGATGGAGGAAGAAGAGGTGTGGGAGTGTGGGTATGGTGGGAAGAATAACTATATTTCTAAACTTGTACTTATGAAATTTGTATTCCTTAAAACATAAATTTAAAAAAAGAAAGTTAATAAAGAGAAATGAACAAAAATATGGTTAATTGAAAATGAATCTTAATGGAGAATGGCTCTGGGAATGAGAGAGGGAAGAGGAGGTAGAGTGGGAGTAGTGGTGGGAGGGTGGGTATGGTGGGAAGTATCTCTATTTTCCTAAAGTTGTAATTATAAAATTTGTATTTATTAAATAAAAGGTTTCTAAAAGATAAAAATAATAAAATATTTCTTTACCACATCTGAAAAATAAAGGATTTTAAATCTATCAGTTCCCACATACCTGATGACAAGAGACCACAGAGTAACCATCTTGAACTTTGTAGTGGAAAACTGAAATAGCAACTGAATGAGCTCTTAGGAATAATGCTGTGACTTGAGTTCCAACCTCCACAGTATGTTTTCAGGAAGTATAAACTCTGGTCAGTTCCATGCAAGGCTTTATAAATGAGATTCAAAACATTCCATGGAAATTTGCAAGATGTGATGGTAAACTGAATTATTGATACAAGCAGTTAAATCTCTTTATTGCTGCTCTTTCAGGAGGAATTCCAAATAAGGCCATAGGTGGAATTCTTGTTCCATAGTTAATATCTAAACAGTGAAGTCAGAAACAGCTCTGGGTTGTGAAACAGCACACCTGGGTTCTAGATCAGGCTCTTTCATGAACTGCTTTTGTAACATGGGTAAGGCATTCAATTGTTGTAGGCAGTTCCTTAACCTGCCAGGCAAGGAGAATCTACACAATTATCTGATCCAAGATCCCAGGGACTTCAAACCACTTACACTGATGCCAACTCTGCTCTTCAAACAGGAACTCTTAGCCTCAGGCCAATATACCTCACATGGGTCTGCTGAACCGATAAATAAATCTGTCCAAGTCACTGATGTGGAAGGCAAGGATGAAAAATATAAGGCAATGGAAGCCTTTAGAAAAACACTCCTAAATTAACCTAGGATAACTTCATTTAAAGGTATGGAAAAAGAACACTTCTGTTCTTATAAAATCTTGTTTCAGAAGAAAGAAAAAAATAGGAATATACTCTCAGAATCAGAATCAATTTAACTGGCAAAATAATATGATTAACATGATTATGCTAAGTCTATGGGCTTTTGATAAATGCATAGTTTCTCCTCTACTCAAAGCATTAAAATATATCAAGTTATATGGCCATGTCTGGTTAAGAAACCCTATATTTGTTGCTAGGGCTCACCTTCCCTTTAAAAGTAGCTTCTTCTCATCCAAAAGAAGTTGACAACAGATGAAACAACATTTGCTGCTATTTGCTTTGACTAATACTATCCTCTCCTTATTAGAGTTCTTACTATTTTCTCTATATTAATTGATGTTAGGACCCATTGAGGTCATACGAGGCTAACTCTGATGCTGTGGCAAAATTCTGTGCTTTCTGGTACTCCAGCATTTAGGTACTAGAATGGAATACACTATCAATTACTCTGTTTAAATATTACCACATGCACTATAATTCATTTGTTTCTTGTACAATAATCTCCCAACTAGACTTTTACTTTTCATTTTCAAAAACTTCTTTTAGGGGCTGGCACTGAGGCACAGTGGGTTTAGCCATTGCCTGCAATACCAGTATCCCATATGAGTGCTGTTTCAAGTCTCACTACTCTACTTCCAATCTAGCTCCATGCTAATGTGGCTGGGAAAGCAGCAGATGATGGCCTTAGCGGGAGTTCCTGGTTCAGCCCTGACTGTTGTGGCCATTTGGGGGAGCAAAGCAACAGATAGGAGATCTTTCTCTTTCTCTCCCTCTCTCTCTGTAACTCTTTCAAATAAATAAATATAGATTCTGAAAAACTTCTCTTGATTTATTAATTTTTCTGCTTTAATATCAGTGAAAAATCCACATTTATATGGTATTCACTAGGGATTACAGCACAAATGTTATCAAAACAAGGTCATATCTTATATTTCACTTAGAATACCAACACTGTCAGGCCAGGCTGATAACAAAGAAATGTTTAATAGGCACTTTGGAGTGGATAATAGAATAAATGTGTCTTAAAAGAATAAATGAGAGAATGGAAGAATGATTACCATTTCTCTCTAACTGGTATGTAGAATATTCAAATCTGTACACACAGTGAACCCCTGATCAGCCATCCAGGCTCAAGGTTATAGCAATCCTCACCCATGGCCAAAGTCTGGAAATAATTTTGTGGTAATCAAAGGTAGTTCATTTCAACCAAAATAGTAGAATGAAAAATTTAAAAACTTTTTTCCTCCTAGGCATCTAGAATTGAATAAAAATATCATCTTAAGTTTCCAAGCTCCCTCTAAAATGAAAGAATTTTTAAAAGAATTAAGAAGAAAAATGTCTTTTGTCACTTTTGCCACTGGACAGCATCAGTTTTGGTAACTAATAGGTTTGCATTTCCATGTCCATAAAAGGACAGGAAATAGTATCTTGAGATTTATGTGAGAACCAGAAATTTCCAAAGGTCACATACTGAGGAAAAGGATGAACTGAAAAAAATCTGTCTTGGAGCAAATACAAATGACAGGTAAGTTTATCCAAGACTGGTCAAAGACAAAGAGGGTATCAATGAAATGGAAGACAGTACTAAAAAAATACATAGAGACATACATATAAAAGGATTAGATAAATGGAAAATAGAATGATTGTCTAGTTTACCTCTAATAGGAATTTTAGAGGAAAACAAGAAAGAACATAAAACAGACAAAAGTCAGAGATAATGGCATATATTTTTTTCAGAATTTATGCAAATCCCAAGTCCTGTGATTTTTTTTGTCTGTTCTACTTAATATGACTGGTTTAATTCTGTAATTAATACACAGTTATTCTTAAGTGTTGAAAATTAACTGAAATGTGATCCCTGTTAAACATAAGAGTGGGAATAAGAGAGGGAAGAGATGTATAATTTGGGACATGCTCAAGCTGACTTGCCCCAAATGGTAGAGTTAGAAACATACCAGGGGATCCCAATTCAATCCCATCAAGGTGGCATGCACCAATGCCATCTCACTAGTCCAAGTGATCAATTTCAGTTCACAATTGATCATAATGAAAGGACTAAGAGTCAAAGGGAGCACATAAACAAGTCTAGTACCTGCTAATACTAACCGATAGAATAAATAAAGGGGAGAGTGATCCAACATGGGAAGCGAGATACACAGCAGACTCATAGAATGGCAGATGTCCTAAACAGCACTCTGGCCTCAGAATCAGCCCTAAAGGCGTTCGGATCTGGCTGAAAAGCCCATGAGAGTATTTCAGGCATGGAAAGCCAAGACACTCTGGAAAAAAAAAAAAAAAAAAAAAAAAAAAAAAAAAAAAAAAAAAGGCTTCCATAGCCTTGGAAACTCATGACTGGAGCATAGGGAGATTACTGATGCCATAGACAGGAGTGTCAATTTGTAAAGTCAACAACAGGAGTCACTGTGCACTTACTCCTCATGTAGGATCTCTGTCCTTAATGTGCTGTACATTGAGATTTAATGCTATAACGAGTACTCAAACAGTATATTTCACTTTGTGTTTCTATGGGGGTGCAAACTGTTGAAATCTTTACTTAATGTATACTAAACTTATCTTCTGTAAAAAAAAAAAAAAGAAAAAAGAAAATATCAATTCCCAACTTGACTCTCACTGGGATTAAACATGACAATAGGTCTGATCTGATTTCATCATCATTTAAAAAATCATCTATTATTTTTCACTTTATGTTTCTGTGTGGGAGCAAACTGTTGGAATCTTTACTTAATGTATACTAAGCTGATCTTCTGTATATTAAGAGAATCGAAAATGAATCTTGATGTGAATGGAAGGGGAGAGGGAGTGGGAAAGGGGAGGGTTGCAGGTGGGAGGGACGGTATGTGGGGGAAGCCACTGTAATCCATAAGTCGTACTTTGGAAATTTATATTCATTAAATAAAAGTTAAAAAAAAAAGAAGCACAATGACTACAAAAGACTCAAGACAATAAAGATCTTTAAAATAGGCCAATGAGCAAATATATATTACTTATATAAAGGAGAAACATCTAGACTGCCCTCACAAAATTAGAGTTGAAGTGAGAAAATAGGGTAACAATAACCTCAACACGCTATGACAAAATAACTAACAATCTACAATTCAAGATTCAACCAGAGTACTGCTCAAAAGTGAGGGCAAAAAGACGTTTTTTAGGAATATAAACACCTGAGAGTTGCAACCAATTAGCAATGAGTGAAAGGATCTCTAAAGGGTTTGTTTTGCTATGAAGGAAAATGAAACAAATTTAAATACTGGGATGCAAGAAGAAAGGGAACCGAGAAATTGACAGTCATGTCAGTAAATCTAAACAATCATTGTCTATTTGAAACAATGCTAATATTGACTGAAGCACTAAAAATTTAAGGTGGAATTTAAATATTTCTAACAATAATATGGAAATCAGGAGAGGATTACTGGAGTTGGCACGATTACAGGTGATTTTGGAAAGACAGTAGGAATATTAACTTCCAGCTTCAAATCAAATCATAGTGCCAAATTTTGAAAGAATATTGAAAAAAATAGAGTATGTAGTTTCCAAACCAGGGAAAAGAATAAATTAAATAATGAAAAGAAAGACAGGAGCAGTGGGGCAGTTAAGGCGTGGATGCTTGAACAAATATAGAAAAGGCAGCTTAAAGAGAAAAAACAAAATACCATACTCAAATTAAATTCAAATATCAGTAATAATAAAAAATATAAATAGGTTAAACTCACTAATTAAAAGAAAAAGATCTCAAATTAGACTAAAAACAAAATCAAACCCATCTGTATGTTATTATAAGATAAGCAATAAATATAAAGAAAGACTGATGACAAAAGGAAGTAAAAGGTTATACTGAGAAAATATTAATCAACAGAAAAGTAGTATAACTACATCAACATCAGAAAAAATAAATTTTAACACAAAGAACATCATTAGATATAGGGGGTCATAAGATTACCTTTTTAAAAATTCACTAGACAGATACTACAATTCTAAGTTTGTATGACTAATAATATAAATTAAGCTCAAAATGCACAAATAAAATTTAAAATTGAATTTAAAAGCAAATTCATTAAATAAAATCTAAAGTAATTTAAAATTTACAGCACTAAATCACATTCTTTAACGACAATAGACTGATAGACTTACTAGAATATTCAAGTTCATAATCATAAGGTGAAAATTTCAATACTCCTCTGACAAAGTAAGATTATTTATGATTTTCTTTATCTGTCTCCCTGACAGTGCTCCTTTCTAGAATATAGCCTAAAATGTTCAATCATCTGTGCCTATTGTATTTACAAATTTATTGTAAGCACAGGACAGTCCATGGCACATAACAGCTGCCCAATATATATTAGTTGAATATTTGAATTACTCAAGGTGAGAAAACCATAGTGACTATAGAGATTATATAACACAATTAACAAGTATTATCTTATTAACTCCCATAGAATCTGTACTCCCAAATAGTAAATGCACTTTCTTTTCTCATACACATGGATTATTGATGTAAATTTACCAAACACTAGATTACATTCTTCAACCACAAAATAAATGAGTTAGAAATAATACCATAAAATTTCATCCAGTATAAAATATAAAGTACACATAAATAAACAAAAAGCATAACTAAGATTAGGAAACAGAACTGAATGTAATAAAT
Organism: Oryctolagus cuniculus; assembly: GCF_051225735.1. Classification (NCBI taxonomy): domain Eukaryota; kingdom Metazoa; phylum Chordata; class Mammalia; order Lagomorpha; family Leporidae; genus Oryctolagus; species Oryctolagus cuniculus. The sequence goes on from NC_142873.1 coordinate 26,707,397, forward strand.
TCGAACTGTAAAATAAATGGAAAGGCAGAGTTAACATGAGAGAGAGAGAGAGAGAGAGAGAGAATCTTCCATCTACTGTTTTACTTCCCAAATGACCTCAACAGCCAGGGTGGGCCAGGCTGAAACCAAGAGCCAAGAATTCCATTTAGGTCTCTCCTGTGGGTGCAGTGGCCCAAGGATTCAGACCATCTTTTGCTGTTTCCCTAGGCACATTAGCAGGCAGTTAGATCCAAAGCAGAGCAGCTGGGGCTCAACCCTACTCTGATATCGAGCATCACAGGCATTGGCTTAACTCGCTGCACCACAATGCTGGCCCCAAAGGGCAGCTATTTTGCCTGGTGGCTGAATCCTACATCCAAGGACCTGGTTTGATGTCAAGCTTTAATTCTGATTCCAGCTTTGTGCTACTACAAATCCTTGTGGGTGGCAGTGATGGTTAAAGTAACTGGTTGTCTCTGTCACCTATGTGAAAGTCATGCTCCTGACTTTGGCACTCTCTTGCTGTTGTAGGCATCTAAGGGTTGGACTAGCCAATGGATCACTCTTTCTCTCTCTTTCCTCCCTCTCTATCTCTCTCTCATCCTCTGTGTCTTTCTGTACATCAAAAAAATTTTAATAAGAAGTTAGAGGGCAAAGGACCAACAAGATAAACATGTGGAAATAATGAAAAAGACAATAGAATGTATTGAAATAGAAAAACATACACACTAGACACTCAAAAAGCCAATATAATCCTGGAAGTTTTAGCCAGAGCCATTAGGCAATAAAAAGAAATAAAGGGATATAAATTGGAAAGGAGGAAGTCAAACTATCCCTAATTGCAGATGACATGATTCTATATACAGGAGAACCAAAAAAGTCCACTAAGAGACTATTGGAGCTCATAAAAAGTTTGGCAAAGTGGCAGGATACAAAATTAACACACAAAAATCTAATGCCAAGACAGAGAAAGAACTTCAAAGATCAACCCCATTCATAATAGCTACAAAAAAATTTAGCTGCCTTGGAATAACTTTAACCAAGAATGTCAAAGATCTTTATGATGGGGGGCCGGTGCTGTGGCATAGTGGGTTAATGCCCTGGCCTGAAGTGCCGGCATCCCATATGGGCACTGGTTTGAGACCTAGCTGCTCCACTTCCTGTCCAGCTCTCTGCTATGGCCTGGGAAAGCAGTAGAAGATGGCCCAAGTCCTTGGGCCCTTGCATCCACGTGGGAGACTGGGAAGAAGCTCCTGGCTCCTGGCTCCTGGCTCCTGGCTTCGGATTGGCACAGCTCCAGCCGTTGCGGCCGTCTGGGGAGTGAACCATTGGATGGAAGACCTCTCTCTCTCTCTCTCTCTCTCTCTCTCTCTGCCTCTCCTCTCTCTGTGTAACGCTGACTTTCAAATAAATAAATAAATATTTTTTAAAAAAATATCTCTATGATGTAAATTACAAAACATTAAAGAAAGAGATAGAGGAAGACACAAAAAAATAGAAAAAATCTTCCATGTTTACAGATTAGAATTAACATAATCAACATGTTCATACTACTGAAAACAATTTACAGATTGAATGTGATACTAAAAAAATACCAACAACATTCTTCTCAGATCTAGAAAAATCAATGTTAAAATTCATATGGAAACACAAATGACCCTGAATTTCTAAAGCACCTTCATACAACAAAAACAAAGCTGGAGGCTTCACAATACCAGATTTTAAGACATACTAAAGGGCAGTTAAGGGAGAAAATATTTGCAAACTATGAAACTGATAAAGGATTAATATCCTGAATCTATGAAGAGCTCAAGAAACTCAACAACTACAAAACAAACAATCCAGTTAAGAAATGGACAAAGGACTTGAACAGGCATTTTTCAAAGAGGAAATCCAAATGTCCAACAGATATATGAAAAAAATGCTCAGGATCACTAACTAGCAGGGAAATGCAAATGAAAACCACCATGAAGTTTCACCTCACTCCTGTTAGAATGGCTCTCATACACAAATCAACAAACAATAAATGCTGGTAAGGATGAGGGGAAAAAGGTACCCTGGTCTCCTGTTGGTGGGAATGTAAACTGGTGCAGCCAATGTGGAAGACAGTATGGCGAAAATTCAGAAATCTGAATATAGTCCTACCATACGACCCACCATTCCACTCCTGGGAATTGACCCAAATGAAATTAAATCAGCATATGAAAGAGTGAGCCGTACCCTAATATTAATTGCAACTCAATTCACAATAGCTACAATATGGAATCAACCCAGATGTCTATCAACTGATGACTGCATAAAGAAATTACAGTATATGTACACTATGGAATATCACACAGTGGTAAGAGAGAGAGAGAGAGAGAGGAAGGAAGGAAGGAAGGAAGGAAGGAAGGAAGGAAGGAAGGAAGGAAGGAAGGAAAGAAATCGATCGATCCTGTCCTTTGCAACAAAATGGATACAACTGGAAACCATTATACTTAGTGAAATAAGCCCATTCTAAAAAGACAAATACCACGTTTTCTCTGATCTGTGGTAACTAGTAGTATCTAAAAGATAACGTTTAGGAGTGAAATTGACATTTTGAGATTCCACGATATTTTACATCTTTTGTCTCCACTATTGAAGAATAGTTTTTTTTTTTCCTTCACACTATTTGTTGAACTCTTTACTTAATGTAGGGTTAATCAGATGAGTATAAAGTTAACTGAAAATAGATCTTTGTAAAAATTAAGAATGATAATAGGAGAGGGACAAGGAAGAAGAGTGGGAGCACAAGTAGGTGGGAGGGTAGGGTGGAAGTATCACTATGTTCCTGAATCTGTATATAGTAAATACATGAAATTTGTATACATTAAATACAATTTAAAAAATTTCCTCCATCAAAAGTAAAAAGTTAAGGGGAAAAGAACAATAATATAAACATAAAGAAAATAAATAATGAAAAAAACAGCAGAATGTATTGAGACAGAAAAATTATACACACTAGATAATGAAAAAAAAAACAAAAACTTATTTTTTGAAAATATAAAAGCCTCTGGAAACAGTGGTCATGGGGGAAAATGACAAATGTTAATATTAGAAATAAAAGGGTTTAATTTCAGATATAATAGATTTTTAAAAATAGAAATATTAAAAAATTTGATGCTAATATATCTTAAAGCAAATGGAATAGATAATTTTCTAAAAATACAATTTATCCAAACTGATTTATAGAAAAACCAGAAAACTGAACAAACCTATAATTATTATATATATTAAAATCACTAGGTAAAATTCTATTTACCAAAAATACCTTCCAGATCCAGATGATTTTAGTAATGACTTCCATAAAATAGTTAATTAACAGTTAATCCTTATTTTATAAGAGAATATTCCAAAGAATAATAATGACTTATTCACACCTCAATTTATGAAGCTAACACAAATTTGATATTATTTTTTCAAAGATTTATTTATTTAAAAGGCAGATTCAGAGAGAGAGAAAGAGAGAGAGAGAGAGAGAGAGAGAGAGAGAGAGAGAGATCTTCCATCTTCTGGTTCATTCCCCAAATTCCCACAACAACCAGAGTTAGGCCAGGTGGAAGCCAGCAGTTGGGAATTCCATTCAGGTCCCCCATGTGGCTGGCAGGAACCCAAGTACTTCGGCCATTATCCACTGTCTCTAAAGCATATTAGCTGAAAGATGGATGAGAAGTGCAGAGTAGCCCAAAGTTGAACTAGGCACTATGATATAGCATGAGGGCATCCTAAGAGGCAGCTTAACCTACTGAACCATAACATCCACCCAAACGTCGATATTAAAACCAAGAAAGAGTACACAAAAGGATATTTATGGGTCAATATCACCTTAGAGCATAAACTCAAAAGTCTAAATAAAATGGAAACATAAGCCAGGAACACACCATAACTGAAAGTCTATCATGCCTGAACTAGATCTAATCCCAAGAAACCAAAGATGGTTTAAATTAATAGGTCTATCAGTATATTTCAGCACATGAACAGAATAAAGAAGAAACAGATTCCATACTCTTCTAGGTGCACATATTGATAAAATTCAATACCTATCCATGTTTTAAAATGAAAATAAAAACCTTGGTAACTAAGAACACAAGGACTCTTTTTCATCTGTTATTAGATCTCTCCCCAAAAGTAATTAGCTAAAATATTTTTTAAAATTCTTTTTTTAAAGATTTTTTATTTATTTATTTGACAGGTAGAGTTATACAGACAGTGAAAGAGAGAGACAGAGAGAAAGATCTTCCATCCAATGGTTCACTCCCCAAATGGCTCCAACGGCTGGAGCTACACCGATCCCAAACCAGGAGCCAGGTGCTTCTTCCTGGTCTCTTATGCGGGTGCAGGGGCTCAAGCACCTGGGCCATCCTCCACTGCCTTCCTGGCCACAGCAGAGAGCTGGACTGGAAGAGGAGCAACCGGGACTAGAACCCAGCGCCAATATGGGATGCCAGCGCAGCAGGCGGAGGATTAACCTAGTGCGCCACGGCGCCAGCCCCTAAAAATTCTTATTGAAATCAGAAACAAGACAAGGATGCCTGCTTGTATTCAACATTGTACTGGAGGTCATATACAGCACAAAAATAGTTGAAAGGAATCAAGATTTCAAAGGAAAAAAATCAATGACAAATGCAACTATAGGGACCAGTGTGTGCTCACAGAAGTCTCTGAGAAGTAGTTGAAGAACTCAATGTCACTTTAGTCCTACAAGATTCTAGGCTATCTAGATTTTTTTAGAAGTTCAAAATTGTATTTTAGTGACTTTTGTTCTTTTGAAATCCACAGTTGTATTTTATCTAGAAAGACTATCATTGTCTTGTCTTTGTTTCATGAAGATTGTGTTAAGGGTGACTTCCTGTCTGGTAGTCATTTGTGCCACTCCATGTCTGAGCAAGAAGGCTAAGGATGCCTGAGACAGTTACCTTGGGATCTCTGGTTCTCCGTGCTCTGATAAAAGCATATAAACAGTACTTGGCTTGGCTTTGACATGTTGCAATCTCTACTGCTTTCTCTGGGGAACTTCTTCATTCTTTATCAGTTTCAATGTTTTCCTTTTCATAAGCTACACTCAAAAGATACTAAGTCTTTGAAAGATTCCACTTCAATATTTGATACAGGAATTGTATTTAATTTGATTCACCTTTGATTCTTGAAGAGGCTTGCCTTGTGGTTTTTCCAAGTATTTTTGTATTATGAGTCATTCTGAGCAACTGACTGGGAATGTGGGAACAAGTGTTCTTCCTTTGCTATTTTCATTTACTATGTGACTGACCCTGGGCCAGTCACTGAATCTAATCAAGAACTTCATTCTATGCTAAATAAAGATAAAAGTCTGCCTGAGAAAATAGGTTAAAATCAGACTCTGACACTTTGTGACTTATTCTCTTAACAACTTGCTCACACAAATTAGATTGTTCCCATAACATCTGCACTTGGAAGAAAATCTCCTTTATTGTCCTTGCCCAGTTGTAGCCAGTATACATCTCTATATCCCATCCTCTGTTCTCTCTCCATTGGCTTATTTAACTTGTATACTTAGTTTCAATGAGCAACCACAGCATTCCATGATGATCAGTCTAAAAATAAAGTTTTGATACTGTACATAAGCAAAGGAGAAAAAAAAAGAAAAACGCCCGCAGAAAATATGAATGGAAGTAAAAGTGGATTTACACACAGTTCTAATTCCAGTTTCAGCTCTGCCATGATTAGTTGTGTGATGGTATGAAAGTCAGCTAAACCCTCTGAGCCTATACTTCTACTAATCTATAAAACCATGCCACTCCATATTTTTAATCTCTTGGGCAATTGTTATAAAGATCAAAAACAATGAATGTGGATAGTGCTTTGAAATACTGTAAGGTGCTATATATTTTTCTTCACATTAACTGAATAATTTTATTCAGTGAATTTAGTCATGACATAGAGGCCTTAAGAAGACCTTGAGTTACATTCACTCATATTAGACAAGTACTGTTGAAATTACAGTTCAGTAATGTGTAAGTATGTGATCACTAAATCAGGAAAAGGAAGACGTTCAGGTTATAAAATCTAGCTTGAAGAAAGCATACAACATAATTTTGATGATTTATGAAAAAAAAACAGGAAATAAACTAATTCTTGAAGATCTCTCTCATTCTAAGTTTTAATATTTTGACAGGATAACCATGGTGAAAGTTAAAAATACAAAATAACTTAAAAAAACAACTGAAGGGGTGACAAATTTTAAAGGGTGACGAAAGGAAGCATTTGCAAATATGATCTCTAGGTCACATAGAAATTCAAGGAACAGCAATTGAAAATAGAAACTGCTTCATTTTCTTACCTTTGCTCTGTGTTAAAGAGTGCAAAGATGTGTTTGCTAGACATAAAGCTTTTTTCCACATCCCGGACTTTCAGGTTGTCCAAGGGAAGCATGTACTTCTTTTCTTTTTCCTAGAGAGAGAGAGGGAGAGAGGGAGATGGAGATAGAGAAATTGACTTTAATCAAAGACCTGGAAACATGCCAGAGGCAACATATCACTTGAGTTGGCTCACACTTGAATACACTATCCTGATACCATCAAACACTTTGATACCAGCTACCAAGGAGTAAGAGTTACAGAGATAGGTGGCTCCAGTCATTCTCAACACATGGGTAGGACAAACGGGGTGGTGGTGATGGTGGGGGTCAGATACAGGAAAGGCTGGGAGATGGAGAAAACACATGGCCCTCCTCATGTGGGTCCCCTTAGATGTTTTTAAATGTTAGTTTGATATTAAGAATTTAGACATCTGTTAATATTTAACAAAAATGTTCTGGTCCTAATTCAATGAGAAATGCCAGATGGATTTCATTTCATGTTTTATTTGCAGCCTAAGCAGTTTTGATAGCCAGTGTTGGCAGAGGAGTGGAAGCACAAGGACCCCAGTATGAAATACCCCCCATAAACCATGATAAAGCACAGAAATGCTTCCCTCTTCAGGGTCTAGAGTAAAATATAAGTCTAGAAACAGAATTATTCACAAAATCATTGCTCTTTTTTTATTTAATAAATGTGAATTTACAAAGTACAACTTTTGTATTGTTGTGGCTCCCCCTCCCAACCTCCCTCCCTCCCGTGGCCCTCCCCTCTCCCACTCCCTCTCCCATCCCACCCTTCATCGAGTTTCATTTTCAATTACCTTCTATACAGAAGATCAACTTAGTATACACTAAGCAAGGATTTCAACAGGCTGCCCTCACACAACCGCTCAAGGTATAGGGTATTGTTCGACTAGTAGTGTTGTCTTTATGTTTCATAGTAAAACACATTAAGAACAGAGATCCTACATGGGGAGTCTGTACCCAGTGACTCCCGTTGTTGATTTAACAGTTGGCACTCTTATTTATGATGTCAGCAATCACCTGAGGCTCTTGCCATGAGCTGTCTAGGCTATGGAAGCCCCTTGAGTTCACCAACTCTGAACTTGTTTAGTCAAGGCCATATCACAGTGGAGGCTCCTTCCTCCCTTCAGAGAAAGGCGCCTCCCTCCTTGATGGCCTGTTCCTTCTGCTGGGGTCTTGTTCACTAGGATCTTTCATTTAGGTTGTTTTTGCCACTGTGTCATGGCTTTCCATGCCTGTGAGACTCTCATGGGCCTTTTAGCCAGATCCGAATGCCCCAACGGTTGATTCTGAGGCCGGAGTGCTGTTTGGGGTGTTTGCCATTCTATGAGTCTGCTGTGTGTCCTGCTTCCCCCGCAGGATCATTCTCTCCCTTTGAATTCTATCCTTCATTATTTGCTTACACTGGTCTTTGCTCTTAGAAATGAATGGATATTAGCTAGAATGGATTCTTTTCTAAAAATTAACAATTCCTTAGGAAGAATGCGGGCATTGGAGAGGTGAGGTCTGCAAACAGAAACCAAGTGGCGTTAGTAAAATGTATTGGATGCCAAAGAATTATTGGAAACATTTACTTTTAGGGATTGACAGGGGCAATATTATCATATGTATAACTGCCTGAGAACCAGTGTAACAAGAGAAAGTCAAATAGCTTGGGAAGCCTAGTCAATACTTATTACCAGGGGCCTGTTAGCACAGCCTTGTTAAACAGTAGCCCTCTGTATGGTCACAGGCTACCTCTGTGGTGCTAGTCTTGAGAAATAGCATGTCTAGATTGCAGAGGAGGAGAGCATGGAGACTTAGACTTGACTTTCAATAAGTGATTGTTAATGCCTGCAAAAAATACATGCCCCATACAGATATGCTTGACTTAAATGTTTTGGCACCAAAGCATAGAGAACACTACCTTGAGAATTTATGGCTAGGCCCAGCAGTATAAAGCAGAATTCTGTGCTTCCAAGCCAGTTTGTGGGCATCTTGGTGTATTGCAGAGCAAATCATGGCTTTGCCACTTCTTACTCCAAAATTAGTCAGGGAAAAGTTGGGCAGAACACACTGTAATAGTGAAAAGGTGGCCCTCAATTTGACCATAAAAGATAGGTCAGAGTAAGATAGATGATGGAAAAAAACTGAAGGAAGCTGATTGGAGACCAAAATGACTGTCTTGCAGATAAGGTCTCCAATGAAAAAACAAGGATGAAAACAAAAACATAAAAGAAACCCAACATGAAAAAGCAAAGTACTCTAAGAAGATTCTAATGTTTCTTGAATAAAACTTAATAATATACAAACAATCACAAAGATATTCTAAATAATAAAGTATATAATGTAAGTCAATAAAGTATTATAGTTGAATCCAACTTGTTTAAAATACTTGTCAAACTATTTTAGGACATAAGATTCTAGATTTAATGAAAATCTATCCAATACATAATCAAATGAAAATGTTTGAGACCCAGGGAACATTTTTTTATTGGATGTTTTTCAATGCCCTAAATTTAAGCAGCTGGATTTTTTTAATGCATCATTCTATTCAACCTTTTGAAATGATGGATTTGCCTTTTAGTGGGAAATCTGCATTTCATTGTAAAGATGGAACACAATGTCCTTGGCTTGTTTCCTATAGAAGTACACTCCCTTTTGTACTGCATTCTTTAGCATATAGTAAAGACTGAAATCCACCAAGTTTAACTCAGATATTAAATACTGGCAAGATACACACAAATGCAGACAAGGGAACACAAGAAATGCAGTATTCATTTCCAAAGCTCTAAATGTCATTTACCCAAGGTTTTTAAGGACACATTGCTAAGTTATTTCATAATCAAAGACTGACAAAGTAGGAAGAGAGAGTATTCAGACTGATTTAATTAAAGTTACAAGTCAAATAAAGAATTAAATGAGAGCAGCAACTCCGAACAATGAAATACTATATCATGAATATTAAAAAAAAAACTCTGGTGCTTTGGGGAAAGAATGATATTCAACTAAAAGAATATCTTTAATATGAAATAGCTAAAATAAACAAGAGGGGTAGAGAAAGGATTTACATAATTACAATTTCCAAAGTAGAGTGAGTCTTAATTAAGCACCAGCTTAATTAAGAAACTTACTAAATAATATTTGACAGTTCAATTAAATGTCTAGTAACATGTTGTCCAATATGGTAGCCACCAGCCTCAGGCAGCTACTGAGTATTTGAAATGTAGCTAGTTAATTGGGATTTGTGTAAACATAAAGTATACAACAGATATCAAAGACTTAGTGTGAAAAAAGAATGTAAGCTGTATCTAATAATACTTTTATATTGGTTAGATGCTAAATAATGTTTTGAATATATCAAGATAAATAAACCATAGTTAAACATAATTTCACTTATTTATTTTTATAATTTTGAAGGTGGCTGCTTAAAATTTCAAATGACTATGTAGCTCACATTAAATTTCTATTGGCAGCCTTGAACCCTACGTACTTATCACCTCTTTCCTTCCTCCCATCTGTTCAATTTCCTTTCTGACTTCCCTGTTTCTGCTCTCAGGTGTATCTATCATTCTCTCTCTCACCCAAGCCCCCAGCCTAAAACTTCACTGTCCTTTCTGATGTATTATTTTCCTTCATCTCCTCTCTTAAACTAAGATTACACTGCATTGAGTTTGAAGCATGTACCATAGTTCCCTTGTTTTACATTTCCATCACACTATCCCAGATCCCTGGCATCTCATAAAAATGTGGTCATACATGGTATCCTATATGGTCTGCTTACCTTCCAATTCCTCTATCATCACCAGGAAGGGAAATTTTTAAAACCTGCTCTGTTGAACTCATTACGATCCTCCAAAACCTCCAATAGACTTCCATTGTTTATGAAAGAAAATCCACTAAAATCCTTAACGTGAAATTTTAAAACATTTAAAAAATTGGCCCAACTGTGATTTAATACCTCCTTTTCTCCTCCATTAGAAGTCTCTGTTCCGGAGCCAATGCTGTGGCATAGTGGGTAAACTGTCGCCAGCAGTGCCAGCATCCCATATGGGTGCTGGTTCCAGTCCCAGCTACTCCACTTCCAATCTAGCTCCCTGCTATGGCCTGGGAAAACAGTAGAAGATAGCCCAAGTCCTTGGGTCTCTGCAACCACGTGGGAGATCCAGAAGAAGCTCCTGGCTCCTGGCTTCGGATCTGTGCAGCTCTGGCCATCACAGCCAATTGAGGGGTGAACCAGCGGATGGAAGACCCCTCTCTCTCTCTCTGCCTTTCCTTCTCTCTCTGTGTAACTCTGACTTTCAAATAAATAAATAAATAAATCTTTAAAATAAAAGAAGAAATAGCTTTTCAATCACATACGTGTTTGCTGACAGTTTTTACCCAGCTTGAATTACCATTTTAACTCCTATCTCCCACAATAATGTTTAAGTCTTAGAGTCCAGCTCAAGTTCAACTTTCTGCACAAAAATTTTCCCAAGCCTTTCAACTCTCTGTCTCTCTGTCAGCTCTCTCTCTCCTTTCAATTCATATGATAGATATGTTTGTCGTATTCATTTTGAACTATATTTTATAAGATATGTCCTCATTTTGGAACTATATTACATTCAAAAATTTCTGTGGAATTTGCTCACTTGGAACTCAGAATGTCTAATCAATTCTATGGTTCAAGTAGGTTACATCTGAGAAAAATATCCAATAGTAAAGGGTATTTTTTGTACTAAACAAGAAATAAAATCTTTTAAATCTTTTTATCTCAACTAGATGCTTTGGAAGAAACACTTCAGAAAGGAACTTGTGTGTATTTTCAGAAGCTTCAGAGACTGATATCAATGACTCAACACCATTCTTTTCTCCACATTTAAACATAGCACATTTTCACTAATATTATTTGTATGAGAGGGATTTGGGATAACAGAGATTCTTTGTTCATAGGGAGGGGGGAACACGAAAGAGCTAGTGTTTCTTCCCTGCAGTAACTTGGCAAGAGTTAGAAGAAACAGGAGAAATAGGATGAGGTGGAAGTAACTCAGCAATGAGTAATAAAAGGCAAAGAAATAAAGGGGAGGGAGGTGGGAACTGTGAGGTGGCCACAGAATGTGTTCATTGACCTTAAAGGGAAACAAGAGTCAATGAATGATAGGATGAGAGACAGAAGTGGGGCAGCAAGTGACCAAGGATATCCGCTACCTGGCAGAGCACCATCGAGATGACTTGGCTTGTTCAAAGGAGCTAGGGTGGTTTTGAGCAGATGACTGGGTTTGTGGAAAAATAGCATCTGCAAATGCAAAGGACTGGGAAGCCTTTCTCATGTGATTTCCATACAGGGGGTTTCACAACCAGGGGAATATTTGAATGGCCTCTGTCTCATGACACATTTATTCATTTTTATTTGTGTACACATTTTCTTACTAAAAAGGTAACACAATCCTCAAAGGTAAGAACATTAGTCCTTCTTCATTTCTACACATTACAATGCTTAGCTTAAAAAAATTTACACAGCATATGCTATTCATATTTTTGAATTGGTTTGAGAATGTGATCAAAGTCAGGCATTGATTATGACATGTGATAGTCCCATATATTTGAGCATCAAATAAAAATTCTATAGAGTGCTGTTTGAGTAGTAGTTTTACCATTAATTTGCATAGTACAACACATTAAGGACAGAGATCTTACATGGGCAGTAGATGCACAGTGACTCTAGTTGTTGATTTAACAATTGACACTTTTATTTATGACATTACTAATCACCTGAGGCTCTTGTCATGAGCTGCCAAGGCTATGGAAGCCTCTTGAGTTCACCAACTCCAATCTTATTTAGACAAGGCCATAGTCAAAGTGGAAGTTCTCTCCTCCCTTCAGAGAAAGGTACCTCCTTCTCTGATAGCCCGTTCTTTCTGCTGGGATCTCACTCACAGAGATCTTTCATTTAGGTCATTTATACTTTGTGTATCTGTATGGGTGCAAACTACTGAAATCTTTACTTAATATATAATATATACTAAGTTGATCTTCTGTATATAAAGATAATTGAAAATGAATCTTGATGAAGAATGGGATAGGAGAGCGAAAGGGAGATGGGATGGTTGTGGGTAGGAGGGAGGTTATGGGGGGAAAAGCCACTATAATCCAAAACTTGTACTTTGGAAATTTATATGTATTAAATAAAAATTACAATAAAGAAGCTCCTGGCTTCTGATCGGTGCAGCTCTGGCCTTTTCAGCCATCTGGGGAGTGAACCAATGGATGGAAGACCTCTCTCTCTGTCTCTACCTCTCTCTGTAATTCTTTCAAATAAGTAAAATAAATCTTTAAAAAAAATTCTACAGGAAAAAACTGTATAAGATGCTTAATGAGTTGATCACCAAATTTACATTTCCATCACACTATCCCAGATCCCTGGCATCTCATAAAAATGTGGTCATACATGGTATCCTATATGGTCTGCTTACCTTCCAATTCCTCTATCATCACCAGGAAGGGAAATTTTTAAAACCTGCTCTGTTGAACTCATTATGATCCAAATTTGATCACCAAATCTTTACAAAGCTTAGATTTATTGTCACATTAATTTCTTTTTAAAATATTTATTTATTTGAAAGTCATAGTTACACAGGGTGAGAAGGAGATGCAGAGAGAAAGCAATAGGGGTCTTCCATCTGCTAATTCACTCCCCCAGCTGGCCTCAATGACCAGAGCTGCGCCAATCTGAAGCCAGGAGCCAGGAGCTTCCTCCGGGTCTCCCACATGGGTTCAGAGGCCCAAAGACTTGGGCCATCTTCCACTACTTTCCTAGGCCATAGCGGAGAGCTGGATTGGAAGTGGAGCAGCTGGGACACGAACTGGCATCCATATGGGATGCAGGCACTGCAGGTGGCGGCTTTACCCTCTACACCACAGTGCCAGCCCTTCACATTAATTTCTATCTCTGCCTTGGTTTTGTTTCTATTTTCTGGAAATGTCTTCTTTTCTGAAAGAAGGCACATACTTGCAGTCTTGAAATTTATGTCAAGTGCCACCAGCTCCACGAAGATCACTATGATTACAGCATACCACACACCTCTTTCCTCTACAACTTTTAAATTTTCCAAAATTTTTGTAATAGGCTATTTAGTATCCCAATTCTTACCCAAATGGTTCAGCTTGCCTCTTCAAGGTAGATTACAGGTTCCATGAGGGAAAGGAACATATCAAAATTCTTTTGTGTTTCTACCTAATCATTATTACACTGGTGTATACATAGTTGTTGCTTAACAAATATTTGATTGTTGGTGATGAATCACAAATAAAATTCTGGGGCTGGTGCTATGGCACAGCAGGTAAAGCCTCTTCCTGCAGTGTTGACATCCTATATGGGGGCCAGTTCGAGTCTCAGATGCTCTACTTCCAATCCAGCTCTCTGCTGTGGCCTGGGAAAGCAATAGAAGATGGCCCAAGTCCTTGGGCCCCAGCACCCACATGTGAGACTTGGAAAAAGTTCTTGGCTCCTGGCTTCAGACTGGCCCAACTCTGGCCATGTGGCCATTTGGGGAGTGAACCAGACCTCTCTCTCCGTCTTTGCCTCTCTGTAATGCTGCCTTTCAAATAAATAAATAAATAAATCTTTTATAAATAAATAAAAACAAAATTCCAATATGATAGGTCTACCCATTATATTAATGATAAATATTATCTATTCAGATATGATATAAAATTATTTTAATACTTCAAAGTTGATTCTACAATCACATAGTTTGTTACTAATCTAGATAAATATGCCTGATTTGCTTCATACAAACCTTACAACTTAAAATACCAATATATGATGATAATGCAACTTATATGTACTTTAAAATGAAACAAAAACAAAATCATGCAGACTCTGCTCTTATAAGACATAGACCGATGAAAAGTTTTAAAAATGGTATTGGGCCAGTGTTGTGACTCAGCGGGTTAAGTGGGTGCCAGCAACATGGGCATTCCATATGAGCGTGGGTTTGAGTCTCGGCTGCTCTATGCTGCCGAATCAAGCTCCCTGCTGATGTGCCTGGCAGAACAGCAGATGACCCAGGTGCTCGGGCCCCTGCCACCCACAAGGAGACTTGGATGAAATTCCAGGTTGCTGGCTTTTGGCCTATCCCAACTCCGGCTATTGTGGCCATTTGGGGAGTGAAACACAGAATGGAAAATCTCTGTCCGCCTCTTTCTCTTCCTTGCTCTCTCTCTGTAACTCTGCCTTTGAAATAAATCTTTTTTTTTTTTTTTTTTTTTTTTTGACAGGCAGAGTGGACAGTGAGAGAGAGAGACAGAGAGAAAGGTCTTCCTTTTGCCGTTGGTTCACCCTCCAATGGCCGCCACGGCTGGCGTGCTGCGGCCGGCGCACCACGCTGATCCGATGGCTGGAGCCAGGTGCTTCTCCTGGTCTCCCATGTGGTGCAGGGCCCAAGGACTTGGGCCATCCTCCACTGCACTCCCTGGCCAAAGCAGAGAGCTGGCCTGCAAGAGGGGCAACCAGGACAAAATCGGCGCCCCAACCGGGACTAGAACCCGGTATGCTGGCACCGCGAGGTGGAGGATTAGCCTAGTGAGCCACGGCGCCGGCCAATCTTTTTTAAAAAATCTTTATTTTTATTACACTTTAATTTGCTAATATATACAGAACTTCCTCCCTCCCTTCTCCTTCCTTTCTTTCCTTTTTTTCTTTTAATTATTTGCAATAATGTATTTTCAACTTACTTTATAATCACAGGTTCAATGTTATTCTAAACAAAGAGCTCTATAAGTAAAAGGCAGTTATATCACTATTCTGCAGGGGTTAGAGACAATAATCAATTCATAAGATGCCAGTTTACCACTATATACATTATTTTTTCGGTATTCTATATACTAGCTACAACCAATCAGAGAAAACATGACATCTGTCTTTTTGGGAAACAAATATTTTAAAAATGGCAGTGTACAAGAGAGCTGAAGTTATAAGAATCATAATAGAGATCCTTATATGAAAAAAACAATGATGGCACCAAATACAATTTTGAAATATGCAATAATGGCACCAAATTTATTTTTAAAAGTTGGCATTTATTATATTTCTTCACTGGCTTGTGCTAACATTTTACAAAGTTATGGCAATATTTTTCAAACTAATAAATAATCAATTAGAAACAGGTTCCATGACAAGCTAATGGAGAACATTCTATGTTGCTAAGAATAGCTGTGCTCATTAGAACAGAGATTCGTACTTCTGACCACTCTTCTCACACTCGTATAATAATATCCCACATGTATTCTCTACGATTGCATTTGCCATAGTATATATTCCTACCTTGTTAAATGTCTTTTTTTTCTCCTACTGGGGAACAGATTATGCATTTGTCCTCACTCTGCTGTACTATCCCACTAGCAATGAATAGAACACACCTATGACACAGCTGCACCAATAATATCCATAGATGACAGTTGGGACCACAATGCCAGCCAAAGAGTGACTGGATGACTTTGCTACCAAGAACTTGTTCCAAAGACATGGCAGTAGCACACAGACTTGTCTGAGTTGAAGATGCCTCATCTAGGAGTTTAAACTGCTTTTGCGTAATGCTGAAACTCATGAGATACTACGGGGGTATTCAACTACTTTAATTTGCTTGTTTTGTTGTTGTTGCTCAAGAGATAATGATTTTTTTCAATATTTTTTCTAACAACATTTTCTTTTTTTCTCTGGAGCATTGTGGCTAGGATCTTTGCAAGCACAGAAACTGGAGGCATTACCATGGGTTTCTGCGTGTGGGTGAGAGCCAAGAAAAATGTGATGTCCCATATATTAACCCAGCCTTTCATGCTTTGAGTAAGTGACATGAGAGTTATGTAAGTACACATATTCATCACATTTGCCACACAGCTTCAGAGTAAATCAAACTTGTTAGCATGGTCACTACACCCGCCACAGGATCCTGCTGCCTAGGAAAGTAAATGACTTAACTTTCGGCCTAGAACAAGTTTAATTGTATCTTGTCTTTGTCTACCTTCTTTCTTCCACTAGAAATACTTATTTTCCACTTTGCTCCTCTTTGCCTCAAAATCCCTGCAAAATATGACCCTATCTAGCTCAGATGCAATTCACGTTTTTTTTTTTTCTAAAAGTGTCATAGTATCATCTTTTTGTCTTCTTTTCTTTCTCCACCCCAATTATAGGCTTATTTTCCAAATAAGTTGGATCTCTTAAGGAAAAAAAATACTCTTACACAAAGTTTAATATGGTAAATAGATTAAAAAGTGGTGGGGCTGGTGTGGCACAGTAAGTTAAGCTTGAGAAACCAGCAGGTTCGAGTCCTGGCTGCCTTGTTTCCAATCCAGGTTCCTGAGAATATGCCTGAGAAAGCAGTGGATGATGGCCCAAGTATTTGAGACCCTGCCACTTATATGGGAGATCTGGATAGTGTTCCTGGCTTCGGGCTTCAGCCTGGCCCAGCCCTGTCTATTGCAGTTATTTGGGGGAGTGAATCAGTAGATGGAAGATCTCTCTTTGCCTCCTCTCCCCATCTCCATTATTTTTTCAAACAAATCTCTCTCTCTCTCTCTCTCTCTCTCTCTCAGTGGAATGCCTATGGTTCAAGAAGGAGTAAGACTCTGAGAAAACACGTTAAGACTCATTATCTTATTAATGGTAAATCGACTACTCAAACAGTACTCTATACTTTGTGTGCCTTTGTGGGTGCAGTCTGTTTAAATCTTTACTTAGTATATACTAAGTTGATCTTCTGTATATAAAGATAATTGAAAATGAATCATGATGAAGAATGGGATAGGAGAGGGAGTGGGAGATGGGATGGTTGCGGGTGCTCTGTTAGTGTCAGGACCCCATCTTGATCCCATTTTCTTAAATCCCGATGTTTTGTCTTGCCTGGTTAGGCATCCTACACCAAGCAGCTTCATCTAGTTCCCTGTGACTTCTAACTGAGCAAACACATCTCCCTGAATCATAAGTGAAATGCACAGAACCTTGCCAATTCAGACTACCCTTGTGAGCCCTGCCTACCTGATAGGGGCACTTTGATGCACTCACAAAGGACTTCCTGAAACCTGAGTGCTCTCGAGCCATCAGGAGCCCTTGTGGTGGCCAGGCACTGAAACATCCAAGTGTTTCACCTAAGTTTGTATATACTTGGACTTTCCAAGTACAAAATAAACTCATAAGAGGACAAGCAAATCCATTTTTATTACTACCTTTATTATTAATATTGATAATCTAGTCTTTCTATGTGTCTTGGTCCTCTGTTCCTCTATTACTGTGCCCTCAACTTGCTGTCAAACAGTCAACTCCCTGAGGGAAGAAACTGTTTCTTTATTAGTTTTGGTTGCATAGCAGATATTTGGCAAACATTTTTTGCATGAACACATGTACAGTTTCTTCATGGACCAGCTAAGGACTCAGAGATGATGAGTGACACAAAATAATTTGAGTATCAAAGAATAAAAAGAGAGCCTAAAATATTAAGAATACCAGAATACCAGTAACATATGTTGCTGAAAACTAAAATCTGGTGTTTATGGCTATCAAGAAAGCATAACTATAGAGACACACAAGTATAAAACTCCTAATATAAACTACATGTCTTTTTATTTACATTTTAATTCCCTACTTTAATCACAATTAGATTTTGAGTAGTAAATAGCATCTGTGAGCCAGTGGGTTGCTAGTGACTAGGAACTTCTAAGATTTTCTCTTGAGCACTAAAGAAACTATTTGCTGGGCTGTCCTGGTAGGCCCGAGCAAACGCCATGGCTTAAAGGCCATGGGCCTCATGGCTGTCTATGAGCTTTCTCAGGTCCTTCAGTGGAGAAGCACTAGGTACCTCTGAGAATCTAGGTGGAAGACACCCAGCCCTGCTCACCAGTGCCCAGCTGGGGACACGCTCTTCTCCTAGCTCCTGCCCTCTTTGCAAAGTTCAATTCCATTCCCACCTCCTCCAGGAAGCCTGTCTGGCCACAAGAGCCCACCGGAGGGCTCCCTCCTCCATTCTCACAGCATTCTTGGGCCATGTCATATGTTTTTTTACTTAGCATATATTGCCCTCTGTTTTCAGTTACAGCCAATATCCTCTAAATGTGGACCGCTCTTTCTGCTCCCCTGCTAAGAAACTGCTTTATAACTTGAAAGCAAGAACATCATGGATTTGGTTCTCTTAATCTATATATTAAGTCTTACATTTACAGAAATATTCGTATGTATTTGTACATAGAAGAGAGGTAATGCACAAGACTGATAATAATGGCAAGCATACTAAAGAATAAATTGAAAGAGCTTATGCTGGAGGATGGCTTGATCACATGTATATATCTCTTCTCCTTATACTAAACACCTATGATGATAGTAAAATAATAAAATATTAATCAATGAGGGCAACGTAAATGGGAGAGGAGAAAACTGTGGAAAATGTACTTTCTAAATAGAGAAAGCAGGCAGAGGAACATTCAATGACTTAGCACAAAGGAAGGGGCTTTTCCTCAGATACCTACAGAGGCAGAGAATAGAAAGGAGGCCACCCCATTTGGCTTTTGTCCTTGGAGGCACCTGGTGTATCACACAAGTGGGTTGTGTGGCTGAATGAAACTAGCAGAATCAGGTAGAAGCATGTTCAGAAGTACTCAGAACAATCGGTAACACAGGATCAACTTTTCAAACATAGCAGTCCATTTCTACATCAAGCAGAAGAAGGGAGATTTTCCCTCGGGGAAATTATACCAAAGAAATTTCTAACTCAGAGACACCAAGCAAAGTAGACAGCAATGGTAGGATAAAACCAAGAGGATGTTATGAAAGTCTTTTTGCTGACAGGGTGTCCCTCAGCCCCTTTCCTGCCGTGCCAGCAGCTGGTGGAGTTCCCTGCCCTATGCAGCAGGAGACTGCTCTTCTCTTGAGAATGCTTAGACTCAAAAAAAATGCCCTGTATTTCAATGAAAAATCCAGCTTGCCGACTGATCACCTTATGGGTAGGTTCTCTATTCCTCAAGCTCTTCAAACATAGATTTCCAAGTGGTCACTTGGTACAGGGTCTTAATAAATTAGAAGTGTGTTTAACTGGAGTGGATTCTGAGGATGGCCCATCCCAAAACACATTCCAATCTCCTTATGATATTTGGGTGCAATTCACAACTTTTTTTTTCCTTTCCAATTTTGCTCATGTAGTTAGGGCTTCAGATATGGTTTTAGCCAATTGGATGTATTCACACCAGACTTTGATCCAGAAGTGAGTCACATGGGAGACAGGCAGGGTATGTGGCAACCTCTTGTCTGGCCTGGATCATGGCAGAGATGGTATGGCTCAGGATCCAGAAGCTACATTACAATGATGGCTTCCCGACTCTGCAGCCTCCAGATGGGTGGAGGCAGAAGCTTCCTGGCTATCCCAGTTCTACAATTCAATTTTGGGAACCATTCCTGGAAACTCAACCTAGTTCTATAATCTTGCTCTTCCAATGGTTCCTGGAGTGATTTATCCCCCTTAATGAATTCTAAATACATAATATATTCAATGCAGCTGGAGTAGATTCTATTGTTGGCAATTAAGAATTTTAAATATAAGTAGCAATTTCTAGTCAATGGATATTATTATTACACCTTAGCAATAATAAGTTGCCCAAAAAGAAGAACAGTACTAACCAGCAACACTTTATAAATAATAAAAATTTACATGAAATAATTAGAATATATATGTGTTACACATCAGTACAGTTTTGAGTTTTCAGGACTTTTCATATGAGGTAAGAGTTTTTAATTAGGAAAACAATTAGGAACATAATAAGTAACATGCTTGGGAAATTTTAAATTGAAAATTCAAGGTATGGGTGAGACGGAGAGCATAACAGATAATAATATACTAGTTTGAGGATTAAATGACCTGTATGACATAGGTCTGAACCAGGATCCCCTCCTTACTCTTTATGATTTTGTTTCACATTTCCTTGAAGCCTGGGTTTTGATAACTGGGTCACAAGATAAAGACCCAGCTCATAATGGAACATCTGGGAGACCTTACCTCCTACACAATTCTGTGATTGCAGCATCATGGTTAAATTTGTGTTTCTTGGGGCTGGCGCTGTGGTGTAGCAGGTAAGGCCACCGCCTGCAGTGTCGGCATCCCATGTGGGCACCGGTTCGAGTCCTGGCTGCTCTATTTCCAATCCAGCTCTCTGCTGTGGCCTGTGAAAGCAGTGGAACATAGCCCAAGACCTTGAGCCCCTGCACCGAGTGGGAGACCCAGAGGAAGCTCCTGGCTCCTGGCTTTGGATGCGGCCATCTGGGGATTGAGCCAGCACATGGAGGACCTCTTTCTCTCTCTGCCTCTGCCTTTCTGTAAGTCGGCCTTCAAATAAATAAATAAATCTTTTAAAAAATGAATAAATAAATAAATAAATTTGTGCTTTTCTATATAAACCCTGACCCATGTCCCTTTGGTAGAGAGATTGGACATTGAGACACTAGTCTGCCATCTCTCCAGCTGTTGGTATCCTTAATAAACTTTCTTTATTTTTCTTTTCCCTAAATCCTCATCCTCTGAGTCACTGGCTTTTCTTGTAAAACGTACCTGATTTCGGATTTGGTAACAATAGCATTTGCGTAGCTTTGCAAAAAACAAAATAGGGCAACAGAGGAGAATAAAATAGAACAATTTTGGGTGACATTCATGTTCATTAGTAAAACTACCTCTAGAAAAGCAGTGTACTTTGAGGGTTAAAATTTTCTCGCTAGTAAGCTGAGTGCAGGGATGTAGTTTGTGTCTTATACCTCTTAAGTTGGTAGGAAGGGAAAAAATTTATTCAGCATGGCAAAACATGCTGTAAGCACATCACATTTTCCTCGTTTTCTGTGTTCCAAGGCAACAGAATTTATATTTATTTTAAAGAGAGAAACTGTCCAGTTTGGAATAGCGATTTCTTTACTGAAAACGCATATGGTTGATATGATATTGATTTCTGTTATTAAAATGCAAAGACAAATATCCTTCTACTCTGACTTAATATGGCTGCACATAAAATTACAAAGTGAATGTAAGAGATCTCACAAATGCTGAAATTATGCTTACTTTGTAACAGCTTTCAAGTGCATATTAATCACTCTAAATTCTACATGCATAGCTCTTTGGATATACGTGTATTAAATAAATGTATTTTGGCTAACTATACCCTACATTTGTAAAAGTTCAACTTAATAAAAGCACCTTGTTTAAAAGTGCAGCATAATTTTTACTTCTCTGAAAAAGTAGGGGTCAGAAAGGCACTGTACAAATAAAATCCTCTGATTTTTCCCAGAATTCAGCAGATGAATGGCTTGAAATTCACCCCAATCATCTGTCACCAAGCTGCAAACAAAAATCAAAACCAAATTTTCCTTCTCGCTCCTATCATGTCAGCAAAGACAAACTAAAGAAGGCAGTAACATTAAGTAGAAAAGCAATGGGCCTAAGCATTCAACCAAAGGAGAGAAGCCCTTTGTGATGACTAATGCGCTGGTTTCAGTTTTTCTTTTTTTTTTTTTTTTGTTCCCTGAGCTGATAGTAACATAATCCAAAGAGGTAACTTCTTAGGGAGAAATGATCTGTTTGAAAGGCAGAGTTGGGCACCACACCCAATTGTAACTTCTCCCGGTGTTCCAGAGAGTAGGCCCTCTAGGATGCAACAAGAGAAGAGGGGCACCTTTCACTGCCTGCTGAGACTGGCCCAGGACTTCAGAGGGCATTCAGCTGAATCGCTCCAAGCACAGCTGATGGGTCTGTATGCCACCTGGGTTCCAATGCATCTCCACACAAAAACAGGGCTTTGGGCCAGGGAAAAGAATCAGGAATAGTTCTTCTACATCACTGTTACTCTTAACTCAGCCTGTTCACTGCTTTGTTTGTGGGGGAAAGAAAAAAGGACAGGGCAGGAGAAAGGCAGGACTGGAGGGGAGAGAGAGAATGGGAAAGTGAAGTGAAAAGGTGCATCCCTGGAGAGAATTTAAATCTACCTGGAATCAGAAGTGCTTCTGCTTTCACTCTGTGCTCAGATGGCCCAACTAGCCTTAGCTTCAAAAACAAAACAAAAAAACAGAGACCACTGGAAGAGGACTCCCAAGGGAAACAATGCAGTAAGAGGAAATTACTCGGTCCAGAGTTCACACTACGTAAAGTTCTGTATGGAAGTGATAATTCACTCCACACACAGTGTGGGGATTACATGAGGTCCTGCAGAAGGGTGTGCATTCAAGGACTTCTGATGAATGTTTATATCTGGGGCAGGCACCACAGTTAAGTCCCTTGGGACTCTCACAGCCCATATCAGAGTACCCGGGTTCAAGTCATGGCTCTGTTCCCAATTCCAGATTCCTGCTATGTGCACCCTGGGAAGCAGCAGGTGATGGCTGAAAGACTTGGGACCCTGACACTCACATGGGAGATTCAGATTGAGCTACTAGCTCCTTGATTTGGCTTGGCTCAGACCCAGATAGTGCATGCATTTGGAGAGTGGACCAGCAGGTGGGAGATCTCTGTATGTCTGTTTCTCTCTGCCTTTTAAATAAACAAAAAATAAAGTAAATAAAAAATTAAATGATTCATCCTTTCCTTTGGAGAAACAACCCTTTAACCATCATCTTTCTTCTTCTTCTTTTTTTTTTTTTTTTTTTTTTTTTGGACAGGTAGAGTTAGACAGTGAGAGAGAGAGAGCCAGAGAGAAAGGTCTTCCTTCCATTGGTTCACCCCCCAAATGGCAGCTACTGCCGCAGCTGGCGTGCCGCACCAATCCGAAACCAAGAGCCAGGTACTTCCTCCTGGTCTCCCATGTGGGTGCAGGGCCCAAGCACTTGGGCCATCCTCCAATGCCTTCCCAGGACACAGCAAAGAGCTGGACTGGAAGAGGAGCAACTGGGACAGAATCCAGCGCCCCAACTGGGACTAGAAGCTGGGGTGCCAGCGCTGCAGGCAGAGGATTAGCCTAGTGAGCCGCGGCGCCAGCCGAACCATCATCTTTCCACCCATAAACACAGTAAGGTGTTCTCTCTTCAACATATTTACAGTTATAAACATTTATACTTTAAGCTACTGAACTATGAGGGGGAAATAGAAAATTAATTACATGCACAGTATATAAACACAGATCAAATATGAAAAAAATCTAGGGGGTGCAAAGTATTTGGTATTTAAGATATTTAAAGTATTAAAGGTATTAAACAAGGTATTGAAAGTAGGCTTTCTTATTTAAGGAAGGTATATAAGAAATCCACAATTGTGGGACTTTGTCCAGAGGCATACAGGAACATGTGACTACATGCAGAGTGTTGTATACATTTTTCCCCCTTGCTCCCACAATAAACTCCACAGAAGAGATCAAGGAAAGAACAGGGGAGGAGGTAAGGGAATGAGGAAGCAATTTCTGAAAAATTAAAGCTGAAAGTCCACAATTAATGAATCACTGACTTTTTTTTTTTTTTTTAAAAGATTTATAGAGTTATAGAGAGGTAGAGAGAGAGAGAGAGAGAGGTCTTCCATCTGCTGGTTCACTCTCCAAATGGCCACAATGGCTGGAGTTGCCCCATTCCGAAGCCAGGAGCCAGGAGCTTCTTCAGGGTCTCCCACATGAGTGCAGGGGCCCAAAGACTTAGGCCATCTTCTACTGCTTTCCCAGACCATAGCAGAGAGGAGCTGGGATTGGAAGTGGAGCAGCCGGGACTTGAACTGGTGCCCAAATGGGATGCCGGTGCTGCAGGTGGAGGCTTTACCCACTATGCCACAGTGCCAGCCCCTCATTGACATTTTGAAGACAGATATGTTCTTAAACACATGAACAAGGGTCTCAAGACTGGTTTAAGGGGCCAGTATTGTGGCATAGTGGGTAAAGCCACCGCCTGCAGTGCCAGCATCCCATCTGGGTGCCAGTTCACATCCCGGCTGTTTCACATCCAATCCAGCTCTCTGCTGTGGCCTGGGAAAGCACTGGAAGATGGCCCAAGTCCTTGGGCACCTGCACCTGCATGGGAGACCCAGAAAAATTTCCTGGTTCCTGCTTTGGATTGGCCCAGCTCTGGCCATTGCAACCAGTTGGGGAGTCAACCAACCAATGGAAGATTTCTCTCTCTGCCTCTCTTTGTAACTCTGTCTTTCAAAAAAATGAATAAATCTTTTTTTTAAAAAAAAAAAAGACTGGTTTAAGAAATTACGAAGTTTTTTCTTCCTTGGTGATAGCCTCAAAAAGCTTCCTCTCTTGCTCCATTTGCTCTGTAGTACCAATTGGATCTTAAATACCAGGAGCAGAGAATGTGTGTTTACCTCCTCTGTAAATCCCTGATACCAGTAGACACTTAATACATTCTGACTTATGATGATATCAAGGTTCATTTATCCTATTTATCACCTGCAAGGCTTTGATTTTTTTTTTTTTTTGGACAGGTAGAGTTGGACAGTGAGAGAGAGAGAGAGACAGAGAGAAAGGTCTCCTTTTTCCATTGGTTCACCCCCCCAAGTGGCCGCTACGGCCGGCGTGTTGCGGCCGGCGCACTGTGCCAATCCGAAGCCAGGAGCCAGGTTCTTCCTCCTGGTCTCTCATGCAGGTGCAGGGCCCAAGGACTTGGGCCATCCTCCACTGCCCTCCCGGGCCACAGCAGAGAGCTGGACTGGAAGAGGAGCAACCGGGACAGAATCCGGTGCCCCAACCAGGACTAGAACCTCGGGTGCCAGCGCCACAGGTGGAGGATTAGCCTAGTGAGTCCTGGTGCTGGCCATCTGCTAGGCTTTGACTCATGCATAATAATATCTGAAATGATTGAATGTCTGCTAATCAATTGATTTTTATTAATTATTTTTTCAAAAGTAAATAAATTAGCATTTAAGTTTGGTCCTTCACTTTCCATATGAAAATGAAATATTCAAGAGCTTTAACAACCTTGTGGGTGAGATCCTTGGTCCTTGATCCTTGGCTTGAACTGGCCTTAAATCATCCCATTAGGTGGCTGCCTTGCCCAAGGTTAGATTCAAAAGCTCTACTTCTCCAAGCCTTTAAAAAATTTTTTTTTAAGATTCATTTATTTTAAAGTCAGAGTTACAGTGAGAGAGAGAGAGAGAAAGAGAAATCTTCCTCTGTTCTGCTGATTCACTCCCCGAGATGGCCACAATGGCCAGGAGTGGGCAAGGCCAAAGCCAGGAGCCAGGACCTTCACCTGGATCTCCCACATGGGTAGCACGGGCCCAAGCACTTGAGACAACCTTTGCTGTTTTCCCAGGCACATCAGCAGGGAGCTGGATCAGAAGTGGAACAGCTAGCACACTAACCAGCACCCATTCAGGATGCCAGTGTCACAGGCAGAAGCTTTATCCACTATGCCACAATGCCATCCCCCCATTTCTCCAAGTCTTAAAGCAAGACATCCAGGGCATTGTTACACCAACTTCTGATCTCCAGAGTCTGAGTTCTTGTGAAACTCAAAAAGCAATTTTATGTTGGCGTTTCATAAGTACAAGGGATTTTCATAGTACAAGGGATTTTCTGAATTGTCTGGGGGAACCACTTTATAACTTAACACCATGAGTGTACCTAATGTTTGTGTTGGTGCCAAGTGGTCAGAATTTACTTTTGGTATAATGATGAAAAAAAGTACATAGATACCAATACATCAGTATGTGCTTTTCTCCAATAACATCATGATTGATCATTCCAATAGAATAAGAGTCAGGCTGATGGTGGAGTCACCCAATGCACAGCACCCTGAGCACATCAACCTCCAAAGAGCATCTGGCAGTCAGAACACATTCCTGGTCATTAGCTAATCACCATTCCTAAAAGGTTATCATCACATTTATGTGATTGATCAGCTGAAGTTCCTCAGTAATGTGGTTCTGCTTTTTATTTATATATTTGGCTTTTTTATTTATTTGAAAGGCAGAGTTAGATAGAGGGAAGAGACAGAGATCTTCTATCTAATGGTTCACTTCCAAAATGGCCACAATGACTGGGGCTCAGCCAGACTGAAGCCAGGAACCATGAGCTTCTTCCAGAAATCCCACATGGATGCAAAGCCCAAGCACTTGGGCCACCTTCTTCTGCTTCCCCATTAGCAGAGAGCTGGATGGGAAGTGGAGCAGCTGGGACTCAAACCAGCATCCATATGGGACGCTGGCCTTGCAGGCAGCAGCTTAACCCACTATGCCTCAATGCCAGCCCCTGCAGCTTGAATTTGACCTATAATTTTGGTTTATTTTTAGATATGAAATAATAAGTAGGAGGTATTTATATGTTTATAAGTACATAAAAAGCAAGTTTCTGTTTGTTATATATTATGAATGAAAATAACTAGTCTACACTCATAGTCTATGAAGACTCTTTCTTTAATGGGTATATTCACATTACCTAAATCTGAGAAACACTGATTTAGGAAAAATGCATTTGAGATTCTCTTAAGAGTACTGATGTGTTCAAAACAGAAACAAAGATGGGCAGGTGTTTGGCATGATAGTTAGGATGCTACTGGAGATGGCCACATCCGACACAGATGTCAGAGTACTTGGTTTAGAGTCCTTGTTCTACTTCCAATTTCAGCTTCTTTTCTTTTCTTTTTTTAAATATTTTATTTATTTATTTGAGAGGTAGAGTTACAGATAGTGAGAGGGAGAGTCAGAGAGAAAGGTGTTCCTTCCACTGGTTCACTCCCCAGATGGCCGCAATGGCCAGAACTGTGCAGATCTGAAGCCAGGAGCCAGGTGCTTCCTCCTGGACTCCCATGTAGATGCAGGGGCCCAAGCACTTGGGTTATCTTCTACTGCTTTCCCAGGCCATAGCAGAGAGTTGGACTGGAAAAGGAGCAGCCAGGACTAGAAGGGCACCTATATGGGATACCGGCACTGCAGGCGGAAGAGTAACCTACTGTACCACAGCGCCGGCCCCAATCAGCTTTTTTTCTAATGTGCAGCCTTGGAGGAAACAGGTGATGGCTTGGGTACTTTAGTCCCTGCTACTCACGTGGGAGATCCAGATGAAGTGCCAGGTTCTTGGCTTCTATCTGGCCTACCCCTGGATGGGGTGGGCATTTGGGGAGTGGGATGGTGCATGGAAGATCTTGCTGCCCATCTCTCTGCTTTTCAAATAAATGAAAATGAATATTTTTAAAGCTCCCAATAATAAAAAAAGGCAATGGTTTTAAAAATGGCCTTGACTTATAAATAATTTGGAGCAAGACTTGGAAATTTCTTCATCAAGAGCAGGACAAAAGTGCAGATCTGGCCCTTAGAACCCAGGGGCCCAAACACAGCTGTGAAATACCCTGAGTGTCCTTGGGGAGCTCATTCTCCTGCTCCGTGCTTCTGCTTGTGCACATATAAAGCAGGGATAATAACCCAATCTCGATCTTCAAACTGAAAAAAGAAAACAAATAAACCTAACTTTATGGGAACAAAGAGGTAATAGACGTGAAAGCATTTTCATCTTTTCATGGAACAAAGGTACTATTTAAAAGAGGAACTCTTGAAAATGTCTCAACAATAGGCATCTAATCCATTCTGACATGTGTAATTGAACCTATGTTTAATTTTTTGTTCCAAATTATCTGCTTCCTTTATGAAGCTGGATTGGTCAAATGCTGAGTTGTGTAGCTCAAAAAGAAAGCAGTGAAGAATTAGGGACATTGAGGGAGAAGACA
This sequence comes from Oryctolagus cuniculus, assembly GCF_051225735.1. Classification (NCBI taxonomy): domain Eukaryota; kingdom Metazoa; phylum Chordata; class Mammalia; order Lagomorpha; family Leporidae; genus Oryctolagus; species Oryctolagus cuniculus. Next base: position 26,735,374 of record NC_142873.1, read on the forward strand.
CAATAAGGTTTGAGTGTTCAAAAGAAGGAGAATCAGTGAAACAGAAGAAAAGGAAGAGAGAACTCTGAGGAAAACGGCAGTTTCAAGGATAGGGGAAGCTGCCTCATATCCAGGAATCCTCAGGAAGCTGGTGAAAAGCAACAGCAAGGAAGCTCATAATGGCAGTTTTCATATTAGAGCTCACTAACCATATAGAAGACGCTTAACACAGACAGGACTAGAGTGGTGGGCACCAGAGTAACACCAGGAAGAGAAACAAAACTGAGTTTATACCACTTTAGGTAACAAGCTATATACTCTTACTTTCCTCCCTCTGATTTCTTCTGGTCCCCTGCCTCTTCCGTTTCCTCCTCCTTCTACTCATTCCTTCATTTTGTTCCAAGCTGAATTCTTAACCAGGTCATTTAAAACTAAATTTGGTCAATTTTGGTTTCATTATTCAGGATAATCATATTTCAGTGTGAAAATCCTAATGACTATATAAAATGATAAATCTCAGATTCTCTTCTTACTTTTAACTAACCATGCTAACAAATAACACTGTCCATTTAAAATATAACTAGAATGGTCAGAAGTACCATAACTCTCTACCCCCATTCCCCCCACAAAACCTCAGTTTTATAAGTGTACCAGAAATGTTATACTACATTATTTTTGGAGATTCACGGAGAAGCAGTTCATGTTTTTATGTATAAAAAGGGAATAATCTTCATGTATTTCATATACACTGTTTTAAGAGCATAATGATACTTCATACCACATCCTCCCTCACATGTCTCATTTAAAAATCCCTTGGCTACTTTGTGGAACCATGGATTAGGTGTAGGGGACAAGAGCAAGAGTGGGAAATCGAACTTGACAATGGTCAGTGCAGGGGAGAGTGGTCATTCCAACTAGGATGGTACTTGAGAGAAGTGGTTCAATCTGAGGACAGGTTTTGGAGTAGACAATGGTTAGCAATTGATGGTCTAAAGGGCTAACTCTAGCTTCAGATTATGTTTATACACTCCAATAGTCAAGCATGATTTCTACATTTTTAAAGGGTTTTAAGAAGAATGAGGAGGATAAGGATTAAGAGGAAGGACAGGCCGGCGCCGCAGCTCAATAGGCTAGTGCCGGCACACCGGGTTCTAGTCCTGGTCAGGGGGCCAGATTCTGTCCAGGTTGCCCCTCTTCCAGGCCAGCTCTCTGCTGTGGCCAGGGAGGGCAGTGGAGGATGGTCCAAGTTCTTGGGCCCTGCACCCGCATGGGAGACCAGGAGAAGCACCTGGCTCCTTGCTACGGATCAGCGCAGTGCGCCAGCCGCAGCGGCCATTGGAGGGTGAACCAACGGCAAAGGAAGACCTTTCTCTCTGTCTCTCTCTCTCACTGTCCACTCTGCCTGTCAAAAAAAAAAAAAAAAAAAAAAAAAAAAAAAAAAAAAGAGGAAGGACAGTGAACCTTATGTGTTCTGCAAATCTTAAAATTCTCTGTACCTCACAGAAAAAGTTTTACAATCCTTGGAGTGGAATCAGCAGATCTTGATGGAGGGATAGATGAGGGAAAGAGGGATGAAGAAAAACACCTATGTCTTTAGCATGGGAAGTGGGGTGATAGCCATGCCCTCTTCCTTATTCCAGCCACTCAATCCCTTTCAGGGGCCTCCATTTTAGCATCGCTATTCTTATTTCATTATTATATTTACTTACTTGTATGTCTGTCTCCCCTCCTTGACAGTGAATTCCCTTCAGTAACTTTTATTTTCTTATGTATTTACAGTACTCAGATTTGTATTTAATTGTGTTGTATATAATTGATGATATGTCAAATTCATTTTCAGTAGCTCTGATAACACTAACTTATTAGTGAATAGAAAATCACATCCCCCTTTTAATACCTTAAAATTTATAAACTGTTTTTGCAACCCATCTGTTCCCCACTACAACCCTATATGTTGGTATTAGAATATGCTTCAATTTTAAGTCCCCCCTTATAAGAAATTACATTTTATGTTGATACACTTACATATAAAATGTTAGGAATTGTAAGAATTTTTGTTTTATTTTATGTGTATTGGAAGTCATTCCTTTTGGGGTATGAATATAAACCAGAGAAAAAGATAAAAAGGACAGTGGAACATTATGGCAAGTAAAGATGACAAGACACAGAAATCTTGGGTCTTAGCATGACCCTCAGGGAAGTTGAATTTGGTATGTGTGCGGTGATTGTGGTGAGAAAAATAGAGGAATAAACAGTAGACCTTTATGTTTTCAGTCAATTGGAAGTATCTTCTACTATGATAAAGAAGACTAGGAGACATGTAGGTTGAGTCTTGTTTTGGAAAGTTCAGTTTGCAGTGCCAGTTCAACTATACCACACACACACACACACACACATTCAACTATTTATTCATATATAGTATATATCCATGGCTGGAGTTCAGGGTTGCAGCAGATATAATGGTTGTAGTTATACAAGTATGGCACATACATGGTATTCAAGGCTAAATATCCAGATGAGTTCAGCTTGAGACAGAGTGAGAGAGACAGAGAAAGTATATACATGTGAGACAGAAAGGAGAAGATGGTCCAGGGCATGCCAACATTTAGAGTCAGAAGAGAGAAGGAAAGAACTAGTCAAAGGAGACTAAGGAAGGAAGTAGAATGAGAAAAACCAGGGAGATGTAATGTTATGAAAGCCAAGAGGAAAAATGTATTCTAAGAAAGAGGGAGTCAATGTATACTCAATTACATTTACTATTTTTTCAGAATTTACTATTTACTATAAATTTACTACTTCTTAGAAATACAGTAAGCTAAGATAAAAAAGTTGTTATTACACATGCCAAAATATAGGAAATAGATAACCATAATAAGCCCTGTTTTGATGCCTTGGTGGCAACAGAAAGAAGCCTGCTTGGAGTGGGTTGAAGTGAGTTAAAGAGTGAGAAGTACATGGCCAGTGCCGTGGCTCACTGGGCTAGTCCTCTGCCTGCGGCGCCAACACCCCGGGTTCTAGTCCCAGTTGGGGCGCCGGATTCTGTCCCGGTTGCTCCTCTTCTACTCTAGCTCTCTGCTGTGGCCTGGGAAGGCAGTGGAGGATGGCCCAAGTGCTTGGGCCCTGCACCTGCATGGGAAACCAGGAGGAAGCACCTGGCTCCTGGCTTCGGATCTGCACAGAGCACTGGCCATAGCAGCCATTTGGGGGGTGAACCAACGGAAAAAGGAAGACTTTTCTCTCTGTCTCTCTCTCTCTCTCACTGTCTAACTCTGCCTGTCAAAAAAAAATCTGAAAAAGTTGAAGCTCACAATCCAATGGCAATTAAACATCTGATGAATGTGTGTGTGCATCAGTAGCACTCATTTGCAGTTAATACAGAAATTTGCATTGCTAAAACAAGTTTCTATACGGTATGAATGTTAACTCTCCCTTTATACTTAAAAAAAAGTTTGATTTGCCCTATCTACAGGTTCTGACTCTAGCAATAGCTTTTGGAATTTAAAAATTCAAGTGATTAGTAAAAAATAATTGGTGAGAATGATTGAATTCATGGTATGGAATAAGAACTATATCATTTTCATTACATAGATATATGCGTACATTACAATAAAATAGATTATAATAAAGTACAACCACACATACATTCTAGAGCTTCTAGCTTCTCACTATGAAACTGGTTTTTGTCTGAGTTGTGCTGATTCTTTTCTGTAAGTGCCACATGATTTTCATCCTCTGCTGGTCATTGCTAGGACAGTATATTCTTATTTAAGTTCATTATTTGTATGTACAGGAAATACTTATGTCCTTTTGCACTTGTTCATGGCTTGCTTTCAAGTGTTATTAAGTAATTTTTTAAATTCCTTCTCTAGAGGAGTTAAAACTGTGACTTCTGCTTTTTCTGTCCTTATCCTGTTGATGACACTGGCTGTCTTGTGGTGTTTTGTGATTAGATCTATATTCTGAGAACTTTATACTGGGCTTTGTACAATGTGAGAGCAAAACATATTTATTATTTTGTGAGGATAAAGCTCTTGATGGGGATACAAAGTAAAAAAAAAATATGAGTTTTCCCCATTGAACAAAATCCCAGATGTAGTAACACACTTGTGACATTCCATTAAATCCTAGCCCTCTCTTCTTCATCACAGTAGTAACTCAAAATATTAGTGTTTGAGCTAGCTGATTTTGTGCTTTTGACTAAAGCTATGGCCTCTCTTCTCCTCCCCACTATACACACACACACACACACACACACATATATATATATAAATATTTGCAAAAGTTTGCATATCATTTGAGGGGATTGAATACATAGAACCCCTGGTGCTCTGTTGACTTCTGGGATGAACCTTTGTTTACCCACACACACACACAGCATCTTTAGGACACATGCTACTCAAAAAGCAGGAAAAAAATGTAGTGTTGAGGTTTTAACAAAGTTAGAATGTTCTTTAAGTGACCCTTTTCTTACATATCATTTCTTTTATTATTATTATTACTTGTGCCTTATGTTTCCCCTGGGAGTGTCTCTTTTTCCCATGCCCGTAATTGTACTTCTCACTCACTGCCCTCCCTGGCCACAGCAGAGAGCTGGCCTGGAAGAGGGGCAACCGGGACAGAATCCGGTGCCCCTACCGGGACTAGAACCTGGTGTGCCAGCGCCGCAAGGCGGAGGATTAGAGTAGTGAGCCGCGGCACCGGCAAAACTGGAATTCTTAGCCCTCTCTTCTAATTGACCTTGGTTATCCTAAATTATTCTTAATGCTGGGATTAAACAGTTCTCAGAATTGCCTGTCAAAGTGATATCAATGTGTCAATTCATAAACTCTATGAAAATATGGTAGTATCACAGGAGATGGGCTAGCAAGCTACAGTAGTAAATATGGCCATTTGGTAAATGATTGCTAGACAGAGAGTTTACAGTAGAAGTTATCAAAATACTCAAGGAAGAAGTTCAGAAGACCTTTTTCTCCATGTATGCTGATGTTAGGAAAAAGCAAAGACTACATGGAGGTGACAAGGAGGAGATTCACGCCACCAAAAAAACAGTAGGAGCTAATGGGAGAAGGACATGGGATTGAAGGGTAGGAAACTCGATCTAGTCCTAGCTCTACCACTGACCAATACTATAATTCCAAACACATCATGTACTCTTCCTCCGAATCTGTTTCTGAGAGGAGACTCTAGGTTCTTGGTTTACCAGCTAAGAACACCAGTGTTCTAGGGCTTCTCCCTATTTGCTCTGGGGCCACCATGGAAGCTGGAAAGCCCTGAGGCAAAAGGGCTGATCCTCGGCTCCCACCCCACTTTAATAAAACAACCCCATTTTTATTTATTTCATGTAATGGGATTTCATGCAATATTTTGATTGAATATGGGGTTCTAATGCTTAAAAACGAGAGAGAGAGAGAGAGAGAGAGAGAGAAAGTTTGAAAACCACAAACTAAGTTAATGTCTAGGGTTCCTTACAGCTTTAAGTTCTTGTTTTGAAATTAATCTATGCCTCAAAATATATGTGAGTAAGCAGTGAAAACGCAGTTTGCCCTGAAGAGAATTTCCAAGTCACTGAACATCAATCATGAAGAGTTTCTGTTGTTAACATGTGGCAAGTTGATTTTTTTATTTCCCTCAGGTCAATTTACCATCTGCCTCATCTTCATCAAAACATTAATTTCAGCTTAATCCCCTTTCTTCCTTTCTGGTGGTTAAATGACCTGGTTCCCTTTGAAATAAAACAAATAGAGTACAGCAATGCTTTTGTATGCAGGGTGGTTTCCATTCAACTATTCTGGAACTCCAGAATACTAAAATGAATTCAGTTACTGAGCCCTTTTCTGAGACTCAAAGCTAAAATTCTATTCAAATAAAATGTACAACAATTCATTAAATGCACTGAGGATGTACTGTATGCAAACGTTGGGGCAGTGTCCCTGAGAGTGAGATAAGGCGAGACTCCTCTCACAAGGAAGTCTATGCTCTCTGGGAAAGGGGAAGCTAAGCTGATAGGTATTCAATGAGCAGAAAGGCATCACAAGGCTGAGAGAAAATCAGGAAAAGCTTTAAGACTCTCACAGGTTGGGCAGAATTGTGACAGAGTACATTTGGTGAAGAAAATGAAGTCTGGATTTGATTCAATAAGCAAAAAAAGAAGTTGCAGAATATGTGTACACAGAAGATGACAAACAGTAAAAGCTGGGCAACTGGAGTACTGGCTGTTCCCAATGTTCCTGATAAAACAATGATAAAATGAGAATGGCAGTGGGAATATCGAGGAAGTGACTGATGGGAGCTACATCTAGAGCAGCCATCCAATAACTTTGAAAATGGCCAGAAGGAGACAGAAGAGCAGGCAGGAAGCTATTACCACAGCTAAGAAGGAATACAGTGGTAGCTTGGTCTAAGGCATTTGGAGAGGAGAAAGAGAAGGTAAAACTAGCTGGAAGTGAGTAGTGTGGTGGATTGGACACAGAGGGGATGTTCACTGAGTCAGGAAACAATAGGTGAAGACTAATCACAGATTCAATGAGAGCCATGAAAAAATTTCATTTCGGATATTCTGATTCTAAGTCCAATAGCAGGGCAATGGGAAAAAACAGCACTCTATTTGAGGTAGTTTTGAGGATGTCATGTCCTGGGAGGAAAGTCAGATTTCAATGAACATAAGAATTATAAGGATTAATAGTAATAGATTAGACGGGAATTTCTCACAACAGAATGGGTACCCATGGGGCTTGCAGATAGGTCTGGAAAGGTGCTGGCATTTAAATGAGGTAATTTGATTAGGTTTTGCTGGTAGTAAAACAGAAAAAAAAATTGATACTTAACATAAAAGAACAGGGAATATGAATAAGTCTTTTTCTAGATGTTGTTTGGTTTGTGTACTAGTTTTCAATGAATGAATGAATGATGTCTCTTCTGAGCTCTTTGACCAGTGAAAGTATCTCTTCATCACATGTTTGAATGTTTAGAACTCTGTTAATGTTCTATTTAGTTCAAGTGGTTATATGTTGGTTCGTTGGCGCCATTGTCAATAATCAAATTCAACAAAACAAACCCCTAAATATGGCTTTGTTTTTCTCTTTTTAAACATATCTGATTCTCAGTCCTAACCAAGATTAAATTCTTTTTTCTTATGTGGGAGACAAGTGTAAGTGACTGACCACCAATACAATTATGTTACTCAGAAGACACTCTGTCCTTTTGGTAACCTATCTTTCTACTCACCGCTGCAAATCCTTGCTCTTGCCTATCAACTTCAGGCACTTTCCTAAATCAAACCACTTGCCTCTTTATCAACTTCCTGCTATATTCTTCTTCCTAGCCAGACAATCTGTATTTTTAACTAGTTGTCCCAAGTTATTTTTGGGATGAGTCTAATTTGAGAAAATTTGTGCAGAGCCTTTTCAGGGACCTCTTGAGGGATCCTCTTGAGGAGGCAGGGGAAAAAAGTAAGCTGGACTGTGTTCCTTTACCCACGTCACCCACAGTAGTTCTTACTTACTTACTCTTTTCATATGTTTTCATCTGAACCTAAGTTCTTTGCTCAAAATGTTTGAAAAGCACTGACGTGGACCTATTACTACTTCGGACTTCCTAGTTTTCCTATGTATTCCTACTTAAATGAGACACTCAGTGTCAGCCTAGAATCCTTCAGCTTTCTGATGATCAAGAATTGAACATGATTGGGCTGGTGCTGCGGCTCAATAGGCTAATCCTTCGCCTGTGGCTCTGGCACACTGGGTTCTAGTCCCAGTCGGGGCACCAGATTCTGTCCCGGTTGCCCCTCTTCCAGGCCAGCTCTCTGCTACGGCCTAGGAAGGCAGTGGAGGATGGCCCAAGTGCTTGGGCCCTGCACCTGCATGGGAGACCAGGAGAAGCACCTGGCTCCTGGCTTCGGATCAGCGCAGTGTGCTGGCCACAGAGCAGCAGCTGCAGCGGCCATTGGAGGGTGAACTAATGGTAAAAGGAAGACCTTTCTCTCTGTCTCTGTCTCTCTCACTGTCCATTCTGCCTGTCAAAAAAAAAAAAAAAAAAAGAATTGAACATAACTAAAGGCCTACAATGATAAGCTGTATCCTTTGCATTGAACAAACCTACAAAATCGGTGTCATAATCTTACTTTTTAATTAAGGATAGATATAAGTTATAAAACTAATAGGTGATTTAAATGAGAAATAAGGAGTCCCTGAGAAGTTGTGTGGTATATGTGTGTGTGTGTATGCATGTTGTGTATGAGTGTGGTGTGTGTTGTATGCAGTATGATATGTGCATGTGTGGTAAGTATGCTGTGGTGTGGTGAGTGTGTGGTGTACTTGTGTGTGTTATGTATGTGTGGTGTTGCATATGTGTTGGGGTGTGGTATGTGTGACATGTATGTGTTTGTTTTTGTGGGATGTGTGTGCACACAGAATTTTAAATAGGGGAAATGAAGGCTTCATGAGATGACCACTGAGTGAAGACCTAAAGGAGGCAAGAAGACAAGCAGTGTGAATATCTGCAAGAAAAGTCATTTCAAAACATAGGAAATAACAGTAGATATTTAATTAGTATTTACAGAGAGAATGGATAAAAGTGCAGGAATTCTTTTACAAGGTATTCTTTTGCTATTACAGCCATTCCTTCCCTTTTCATTGTTACAGTGAGTGCCACTTACTTTAACTAAACTCACCACCTAGACTACGCTGTTCAAATCATTAAGGATATTCATTACTGATGTGAGTGAAGGTCTTAAAAGAAGAAGCTGAGACAAACAGGGCCTATGGCTTGCCTGAAGTCACAGTGCTAACTAGGAGTAGGCTAAAACTAGGCTCTAGTCTTCTAAATTCCAGCTTCAAGTTCTTGTTGTTGAGCAGAACTTTGATAGGCAGACCAGAACCTAGTTGCATGCTTTCCTTATACATTTTCATAGTAAATAAATACTTACATATTAACAGTGTGATAAATTCCATTAATATTAAATTATTTTTCTTTGAAAACTACTTGTGAATTCCCATATCTCCACATACCCCTATAAGGAGCAAATATGGAATAAAGGAGAGAAGGAAAGTGGGATGAGGGAAAAAAATGAAGAGTAACATGACATGATCTCATCAACTCTTGCATAACCCCAAGCCTTCCTGGCCTTTGTTCTTTCCAAAATGTTGCAACAATATTGTTGATTTCCCACCAGTTCTGAAATAGAACCACATTCAGACATGTATCTAAAAATGAAAAGCTTACTTTTCTTATCCTCTTTGGCATTATTTTATTTAACAAATTAAAAAAGCACTCATCATTGTTGTCAAGGGACTCCCAACCAGCCACACTGCAACAGCTCCATGTTTATGGCTTTAACATGATACCCCTCAAACTTCACATCCAAATTCCACCTGGTCATTCCATCCAGGCTCACTTAGACACACAGCTTTTCCTTCCCATCTTATTTGGTAACGTGATCTTCATTTCCTCTACCATTTAATCTTCCCTGAGAAGCACTGCTGTTTCTGACATCTGTTCCATTCCCATCTGCCTCTGTGAACTGAGATAAAGACAGAGTTCTCAAGAAATAAAAAGTTCATCTGTCAACTTACTTCGCCTGCCACCTGTCAGAGGTCTCATTGCATTCCTCTTGTGCACTCTTAGCTCTATACAGACTTGAATCACTGCTTTTTCAGCTCCCTTGGGGGATTTGTTTTTTCTATTCTCCGTATTTTTGTTACTATTGACTCTTTGCATATTGTATTTATTCCATGTCTTTGATCAATTCCCAGTGTCATCATTTTGCACAGAGCTCTTGTGCCATCATTCCTGTTGTATCAAAAGCCTGATATTTCAAGAAACTTCTATCTAGTCCTAAAACTCAAAGTCTCAACTTTGGGGTTTAGACTATAATCTCTTTGAAGAAATACTACAGCTGCTCCAGCTGCCAAAATGGTTACAGAAGCAAATAACCCTTCCTTGTCAATGACCTCATCATATTTGCTCATGCTCTTAAAATATTTAGGCTGGATTAGTGCAATGAATTCTGGGTTTAGGGCTCTCCTTAAAGACCACCTGTGAGATCTGGTTAACTTGCCTACACTAGGATCCCGGTCAGATGAGCCACGTTGGATCTATTCTGCACATTTTACTTGCAATGTAGAAAACATTAACTTTATTATGAACTTCTTGAAAAAGTTTCCTGCTTATGTATATTTTCGCGAAGTCTTCCGTTTTGAGAATAAAATTAGGATGTACAGGAATGGGTGTTTGGTCCAGTGGTTAAGTCGCTAGTTAGGACAGCTGCAACCCATATCAGAGTGCCTGGATTTGATTCCCATCCCAGCTCAGTTTGTAATTCTAGGACTCTAGTTTCCAGCTAATGTGGACCCTGGGAGGTGGTGATGACTCAAGTAACTGGCACTCCTGCCACCCACATGGGAGACACGGATTGATTTACTAGCTTCATACTTTGCCCCCTTCTCCCCTTGGCAGGTTTTGAGGAATGAACCAGGGGATGGGATCTCTCTCTCTCTCTCTCTCTCTCTCTCTCAAGGAAATATTTTAAACAATTGAAACATAAATATTCTACATAAAACATACCTTTCCTCCCTCCACACTCATCCTTCCCCCAGGGTGGGAGACCACTTAAAACAGTTTCTTGTTTGTCAGGGAAAATAGGTTTTTAAAAATGTATTTGTTTGTTATCTTCATTTACTCAAAAGGCAGAATGACATAGAAACAAAGAGATCTTCCATCTGTTGGTTCACTCCCCCAGTGCTGCTCTAGGCCAAGGCCTGAAGCCAGGTCATCATCAGGAAGCTGGATTGGAAGCAGAGCAGCCAGCAGTTAAACCTACATTTCTATGTGAGATATAGTCATAAAAGTGGCAGCTTAAGCTGTTCTATCACAATGCCTGCCCCAGTGTAGGCTTAATTTAAAGGAACTGGAGGCTAGGTTTCCTTGAACACAATGAGGGTATGGGAATCCATGCTCCACCCTTTTATTCTGGTCTCTGTGCCCCCTTTCCTATTTAGATTGAGGCCTTTGGGTGCTATTGAAGCCCAGCACCACAATGGAGACTTCCCTCCTCTCCCCGTGCTGTTCACCAGGCCCAGCATCCCCATACACACATCCATAGATGCTTACTCTCTTTTAAAATAGTAAGCACTCTTTCTCTGTTCATAATGCTAGATTGCTTTATATTTTCTTTTCCATATTAGAACTCTACAAAGTTTTAATTTTTGCATTTCCAGAAACAGTGCTCAGCACATTGTATAGACTGAAGGCAAAGCTGTTGAAATAACTTAAGGTTTAAAACCAAAATAATTCATACATGTGGTAATAGTCCAGAGTTTTGAGGAGGGTATGATGAGAAGTAAGTCTCCCACACCAACTGCCTCAAATTCAAGAGGAAATTTCTTTGAATTTCTCTTTGGATTTTCTGCTCTGTAACCCTATATTGCACACTTGCACTTTTACTTCTTGGTTTAACCACTTTAGATAATAGCTTCTGACTATTCCTACTAAAGAGAAGGTTTTAGCTCACCCACAATCTCTCTTAAGCATTCTCCTTGCAAGAGCTACATAGTTATGCAATTCCACAATTCCTTATCAGAAGTCCTTGGAACACATGTTTCAGAGTTAATAATTTTTTAGAATTTACATGCAAAATATTATATATCTCTCTATATATATCACAAGCTGCAATACCCTCCAGATAATGTGTTAGCAGTAAAATATGTGAACAGTTGCATTAAATAAGAATGCAAAGTGTATAACAAATCTCACATTAGTGTGAATAATGTTTTGCCAATAAAAAAGAAAAAGAAAAAAACTTGCCAAAGGTTGCCTTCTTCAGCTTCTTACTCACAAATAACCAAAACTGTTCAGTATTCCATACCCTTACTCTGATTAATTTTAATGTTACCAGAGTAACAACATACACTATTCAAGAATCTCGCCATGTACATAATCCAAACTTGAATCACTCTGTTATTTAGTTTATATCACTCTTGCTATTTATTTGTGATTGGGTTACACAGCTACTTGCATTTTCTTCTTAACTGTTTTTCTTAAGTAAGAGTGTGGCTTGACATATTATTGTCTTTTATTTACCCTCCTGCTTCTGGTTTGCTCACTAAAGCACTGGGACACAACTTAGATTATGGCTATAAAATGAAAGAACTGTCACAAGTTCAGGATATGCCTGAGGCCCTCAAATACGTCAGAAACTTTTCATTAGCAGAAAACCAGATATTACGGTTCACAATCTGTTTCAGCAGGAATAAAATATATTCAATACATTTGCCCTACTTCATTATCTAAAAATTTTCTGAAAAAATATAAAACATTATTCATTATAAAATTAGTTTGTAGGAGTGGGTGTTTTGGTGCAGAAGTTAAAACGTGCTTGGGATGCCCACATTCCATATTGGAAGGCCTGGGTACAAGTTCTTGCTCTGTTTCTGATTTTAGCTTCCTGCTAATGTGCACTCTGGGAGGCAGACGATAATGGCTCAAGTACCGGAGTCTCTCACACCCACGTAGCAAACTCGGATGATTTCTCAACTTGGGACTTTGGCCAGGTCCAACCCTGGATGTTGAGAGCACCTGGGGAGTGATCAGGCATACGGAAGATCTCTTTATTGATGTTCCTCTTTCTCTGTTTCACTGCCTTTCAAATAAATCAATAAAAATTTTAAAAGCTAGATTGTAATAATTTAGGAAGGGCTCAGCTGTTGATAATTCCAGCTTAAAATACAGTAAAAATATTAAGACGGTAGTAATATTTTTCTAAATGCCCCTCACTGTGATGCAACCAGCCACTCCCTAAATTTCTTTTAAAAGTTAGTCTATTTTTCTCAGTCTTTTACTCAAGTGGAAATCAACTATGGAGTAAATTTGGTTGGTAGGCTATGGGTAAAAAAGCAAAAGGAAAATAGAATATTACCTGGTATATAGTATACTCTAAACTAGAATTTGAATTTCAGGAAAATAAGTAGTCAGAAGAAGGGAGAATAAAGAGCAGAACAAACAATTGATGTAACAGGAGGCAGTGAATAGTAAAAAAATAAAAGATGAAGCCAAAAGTCTCCCATGCAGAAAGGAAAGAGGCCTCCAGTCCATTTAAATACTTGTCCTATAAAATTTTCACTAGATCTATACAAAAGGCCTCATCAGGACCTTTAAATGTCAGAATGTAAAGGACTGGACACGATTGGAGATTCCAACCTAAGTGGCACATGGCTTCCCACGACTTAGACTGGCGTTGAGTCTCTGGAGATAGCTCCTTAGAGACAGTGACCACAGCAGCAAGAGAGCGAGTGGAAGCTCCCAAGCTCAGGTGATTCTCATGGTCTTGATAGAGGGTTTGGAAAGTTTGTATTTGTAGCTTTGTGTCCCGCTGGCCTTGGATCTGTGTTGTTTGTTTAAAGTAGAAATCATCAATTAAATTATCAGTTATTTTGGTAAAAAAATGGCTCAAGGTTTTACAACTCATTAGGCTTAATAAGGACCAATGATGTTCAAAATCATAATTAAGCCACAGGGCATAAAATTTATCCAGTGATTCTATAGCCAGGTTTCTAATGGGGCAGCCACCAGGCTCTGTACCAAAAGTAGTTACAGGAATTAACTTCTAGTTCCAGTAAAAGAAGATGAACAACTATTGAGGCCAGCTAGTGGATAAGTACAATTTGAGGAGGAAATTTATAGTTTTACCCTTATTAAAGTGTTGTACTCTTTTTGCTATTACCCTATCCCATTTGGTTTTATTTAATTCATTCTTTAATCTTCCAAATTATGCTCTGGTAAAATTGTGTCCCTGATTTTTAACTTTTGGATTTTTTCCTTAATCTAAAACACACATATTTAATAAAGGCCAGGGATTGAAAACTTCTCTAAATTTATGTCATCTTCTTTGAGTTCATGTATACTCAGAAATTATTCTTTTTCCTAGGAAGTATGCCATATTTGATGCATATTAGAGATCTGTGCATGTGGACACCAAGAATAAAAATTTCCCCTCCAAAGACAAGTTACCAAAGGCAACATTTCCAGATAACATTGTTATTTTACATGTTCTAAATGCCAAGAGGGTTCAAGTTGCTGTTTAAGACTGTGATAGATACTGTCTCTGCCCAATCAACTTTGGAATAATTACTATAAAAGTTAACCAGGATTATTACAGTTATAATGACACTAAAATTTTGTTCCACTCAAATATTGAACATTCATCTTCAATTTTAAATGTACTTACTTGATATTTGTTGAGTACCTACATTTGAAACTTTCAAGTGCTTGAATATTGTTTATGAAACTGATACTAGCTTCCTAACAGTACTAACTTTTAGCTCAACATAACTCTTTAGTAGGTGTGGATTTATTGCTCAGTAACATTATGTAATAGATCTCTTCTGCAATTTTGTCTCCTTGGTCCTTTCTCTGATCAATACGCCCTCCATTTGTACTAAAAAAATTTGAAATCGAGGCCGGTTCAGAATCAACCCTTGGGGCATTCGGATCTGGCTAAAAGGCCCATGAGAGTCTCACAGGCATGGAAAGCCATGACACGTTGGCAAAAACAACCTAAATGAAAGATCCTCGTGAACCAGACCCCAGCAGAAGGAACAGGCCATCAAGGAGGGAGGCGCCTTTCTCTGAAGGGAGGAAGGAACCTCCACTGTGATATGGCCTTGACTAAACAAGTTCAGAGTTGGTGAACTCAAGGGGCTTCCATAGCCTAGACAGCTCATGGCAAGAGCCTCGGGTGATTGCTGACGTCACAAATAAGAGTGCCATTTGTCAAATCTACAATGGGAGTCACTGGGTACAGGCTCCCCACATAGGATCTCTGTCCTTAATGTTTACTATGAAACTTAAAGACAACACTACTAGTCGAACAATACCCTATACCTTGTGCTGTTGTGTGAGGGCAGCCTGTTGAAATCCTTGCTTAGTGTATACTAAGTTGATCTTCTGTATATGAAGGTAATTGAAAATGAAATTTGATGAAGGGCGGGATGGGAGAGGGAGTGGGAGAGGGGAGGGCCGCGGGAGGGAGGGAGGCTGGGGGGGGGGAGCCACAACAATACAAAAGTTGTACTTTGTAAATTCACATTTATTAAAAAAAAAAAGAAAGAAAGAAAGAAATCTAGGCCAGTGCCGTGGCTCACTAGGCTAATCCTCTGCCTGCGGCACCGGCACCCCGGGTTCTAGTTCCGGTTGGGGCTCCAGTTCTGTTCCGGTTGCTCCTCTTCCAGTCCAGCTCTCTGCTGTGGCCGGGGAAGGCAGTATGATGGCCCAAGTGCTTGGGCCCTGCACCCATGTGGGAGACCAGGAAGAAGCACCTGGCTCCTGGCTTTGGATCGGCACAGTGCGCTGGCCGTAGCTGCCATTTGGGGGGTGAGCCAATGGAAGGAAGACCTTTCTCTCTCTCTCTCACTGTCTAACTCTGCCTGTCAAAAAACAAAATTTGAAATCTATGCTTTTTCATAATACATTTTCCATTAACTTTTTGAAGACTTTCTGTATATGTATATAAACTTTCTTTATTCATGGTAACAGTTAAATAATTAGAACAATATATTACCCAACCAGGCAAAATTCAAAGTTTTTCTCCCTAAGAATTATAACAGGTTATCATGAAATGTTGAAATAAATTTATCAGATATTTAGATAAATATCACAAGTTTATATGAAGATTTTTTAAGAAGCTTTGATTTAGCTCTAATTTAGAATGCTCCCCTTAGTATGAAGATGTAACAGGCATCTAGAAGCTTCTACTTTTAACCAATTTCTTTGGCAATTTTTAGTGCATGAAGGGCTCAGCATGCAAAGACATTTTCTACCCAAAAGAACCAATGATGCTTTACAATCAAAATGGTGGTCCTACCAAACAATGGTGCATGTTTTTGTTTAAAATTATTTGTTTCAAAATATTTGAGTGTGTTTACAAAATAATTTCTAGATGTATTTGATTTCATTGATGCCAAATGCTTTCCTTAACCACAAATTTTTAATTTTTCTGTGATTTTTAATACTTTTTGGTGAGGTATCCAGAAACATACAGCTCACAGCTTCTGCAACCTGAATTTTCTCAGGTAACCAGCATCCAGATCAGGAAACAATATTCTGCCAGTACCCCAAATGCCACTCCCCTTGTGCATTCTTATAGCAATGCCTTTCAAGCAACCATGCCAACTTGGTGTCTACAGAGGGTCATTTTTGAGGCAGGAATAGAGGAAAGCAAGACTGGCCTGTGGATTGTTGCCTTGCCCTAATGACAGTGAAGTTGCTGCCCATGATCTCTTGTCATTCATGGAGAGATCTAAGTGGAAGGCACACTACATGGACTTGACAGGCTGAAAACTCACTTTTTGAGATTTTTGAGATTCTTTGACCTCGGACAACTTTGTTAACCTTTCTTGTTCTTTGTTCCCTTTTCCTAGGAAAAAAAAGATGTCTGCCTCTCTGATCTCTCAGGTTTGCTCTAATGCTAAATTGTCATGATTTCATAGGAAAGGATGCTTGGATGCACAGGAGGGTATAGGACATGTCAGAAGGTCAGAAGCACTCTCTCTCCCCTACAATACTGGTCCCACCAGGAGGATTCCAACTTTCCTCCTTGTTCCCTTCAGAATCATGTACCTTTCAAAGTCACGGATTAGAATTGTCTTACATACTTAGAATTCTTACATACTAAAATCAGTTTGAATAAACATGAGTTAAATACAAATTTTGGCCTCCTTTTTAGTCCCTTGTGACATAAGAAAGTAAAAGGTTGAGGCTTCTTAAATGGCATCTCACACTAACATCATTGGTTAACCATAATGTACCAACAGAATAAGAATTTCACTACCACACATATACATGAAACATGAAATGCTCAGAAGACATGATGCATTGAATGAATACAGAATTTTTGAGGAAAACCTCGTTCAAAGACAAGGAATAGGTTAATTTTTCTGCAAAGCTATTTCTATCATATGAAATATGTTCAGTGACTACACAACAGCAAAAGACATACATCAGCTCCTACTTAAGAATGTCAAACCTCTGACAACTGGCTAGGATGAATCACTGTCAGGAGGAAATCTTCCAGCAGCAGTGACTAGCCTCAGTGTGCTGTCTGGTGGAGGTGTGATTGATACCAGGGATCGAGCAACTTTCCAACTCTAGCAAGAATATGGAAACTGCTAAGAAAGCAAGAATTAGAAATCCCATAATGGATGTCCCTGCTGTCCTTCCTTTACTATGACTGCCATAACTTCCCTGGATTTTCCCTTTTCATCAGATTTTTTTCTATGCAACATTAGAAATTTCTAGGCAAGAGTTTTGCTTTAATTATTTTCATTAGGTGAATAAAAACTAAATAATTGCCTACTGGCCACAACTTATCTCTGACCACAGTGCAATGAATAGACAGCATTCAAGTACTTGAACAATTTGATTTCAGTTATGAAAAAAACATTACACCAAGCCCCTCAACCCCTCCTCCATCCTCAGAAATACCATCCTCAAAGGCAGGCAGACTCACATTCACAAACTCCAGGCTCCATTTTCTTTTCAATTTTCACCTGTTCCTTGAAAAGCCATTTCTTCATATTTATTCTCTGACCTTATTTCAGTTTCAACAGCGGAAAAACCATATTGAAAGTTGAATTTTAGTAATTAGGGCACACTTTTGTATCTGTGGTATTCATAAATTCAGACCTTTTTCCTTTCTACTCACCTAACCCATCAATTATTTAAAAACTGTTTTAAACAAGACATTGTATATCAAACTCAGAGCAGTAATTTTCTTCAGTCCCTTCCAGTTCACATGAGATGCTTAAGGATGTAATAAAACATAAGAAAAGCATATTCTAGCTTTCTGTTATTTTGAAAAGGGAAAAAAATCCCTTTCAGACAGTAATCAATTTCATTGTGGTGGAGATTTCTGCAAAATGCATTAAGAAGTTCACGCCTGTGGCAACGGTCACTGCACATATTTTGGAATGTCTCCCAGACTATGAGACTTTTTCCAGACATCCAGGAGGGACTTTAGTATGACAGAGATCCTGTTCTGGGCTTGAAAAAAAAAAAAAAAAAAAAACTGTAGAGGGAAAACTTTTGAAGGTTCAGTTTCAGCTGAATTTTGTTTCTTAGACAGCCGAGTTGCCTAGGTTATGGAAAATACTAGTAATTATGGAGTGACAATAATCAAAAAAGTTTTCTCTACTGTGTTCCCCTCCCCCGCCCCCTGAAGCCTTAGTTAACTGAGATATTGATTGAGCAATTACGTTACTTATCTTCCTAAGTATCTTTATCAGTGGGCAGATTCTATCCTACTTCTGAGACAGAAACCATTGAAAGGAATTGTGTTGATAGTTTTCAACTTTGGAAACATTAGGATATATCTCTGCTTACCCAATTGCCTTTGCTGCAATAGCAATCTTCAATTTGTCCAGAAGTTATGCATGGAGAAAGGAGGGGGATGGCTAAAATCACTGGATTTAAAAACTGTTCTTCAACCATTTCCTTCTTTATTATGTTAGCTCTAAACGCTTTACTCAAGAGTAGCTTTTCCTGTGGCAAGAGGTGAAATCTGAGTACAGAAACCAACATAGTTTATATCTTACAGGACACGCTGATGGATGCTGGAGCCTCGGATTTTCCACAGGCATATGTTATCTGCTATCCTCTCTCTCTCTCTTTTTTTTTTTTTTTTTTTTTGACAGGCAGAGTGGACAGTGAGAGAGACAGACAGAGAGAAAGGTCTTCCTTTTGCTGTTGGTTCACCCTCCAATGGCCGCTGCAGCCGGCGCACCGCGCTGATCCGATGGCAGGAGCCAGGTACTTATCCTGGTCTCCCATGGGGTGCAGGGCCCAAGCACTTGGACCATCCTCCACTGCACTCCTTGGCCACAGCAGAGAGCTGGCCTGGAAGAGGGGCAACCGGGACAGAATCCGGCACCCCGACCGGGACTAGAACCCAGTGCGCCGGCGCCGCAAGGCGGAGGATTAGCCTAGTGAGCCGCAGCGCTGGCCTATCCTCTCTCAAAGGCAGCATCACTTTTCTTTTTGGACATATTTGGACTACCATAAATGCGATTCATTTTACAAATGCAAAAATAAATGAAAGGAAAAGTTTTGCTAGTCTTTTTGTTTTACAGTATGTGGTGGTTCACTCTTTTTGGTTTGTTCCTATGTAATATACACTTTAGTATCCTTGTACTAGCTTCCTCTTCCCTTTTTGCTCTTCAGAAATCTTAAGCTCCATCTCAGCTGCCTTCCCCTGGAATAGATACAGCTCCTGGAGTTAGCAACACTGGCCTGCTTGGGTTCCATTCTTCACTCTCCGTCCTTGCTGCAGAGGCTGAGAGTGAGCAATCCTTTAGGGAGGCAAATGCAATTTTTTTTTTTTTAATTTTACTGATTTGCATCCTTCTTTGTTTAGAATCCAAAAAGGACAAAATATATCATGCATTTTCACTATCCAGGGTAATATATTTTATGTCATTTAAAATAAAAATAGTTTGGAAAAACACTAATTCAGGAATCTGCAGAATTGGCTTTTACTTCAGGCTTAGCCATTTATCAGCAGGGACATACTAAGAAATTCACTGAACTTTACAAGGTCTTAGTTTTCTCACCTGGCAAGTGGGAATGATTCCCGCCTTGCCCAGCTCACAGATTTGTTACAAGGATCAACCATGATAGTCTGTGTCAAAATATGTCCAAGATAACATCTGTAAAGAGGTTAGAATGGTATTTGACATGCGGCAAGCAGTGCAGTGGTCCCCACCTCATCAGAGGTTTCATTTTCATTGGTTTCAGTTACCCAGAGTCAAGTGCAGTCTGAAAATATTGAATGGAAAAGTCCAGAAATAAATAATTCATAAGTCTTAAATTGTACCTTGTTTTGAGTAACTAGATAAAATTACATGTCATCTGCTTTATCCTGCCAAGGAAGTGAATCATCCACCCTGCCCCTTAGTCATTTATCTGTCCCTGTCATCAGATTGGCTGTCGCAGCACCACAGGTCTGGCGTGCAAGGAGCCCTTATGTAGAAACAATGCTTCATCATAATGCCTACGTCATCCACCTGTCTTCATCTCACCATGTAGGGGTTACAGTATTTGCTATCATCACCAACTTCATGAGTCTAGTGCAATACTGTATTCTGACAGAGAGAGATCATATTCACAATACTTTTATTAAAGTACATTATTGGGGCCAGCACTGTGGTGCAGCATTCCATATGAGCACTGGTTTGAATATTGGCTGCTTCACTTCTGATTCAGCTCCCTGCTAAAGTGTCTGGGAAAACAATGGAATTGCTTGGGCCCCTGTCATTCATACGATAAACCTGGTGAAATTCCAGGCTCCTGGCTTTGGCTAGCCTAGCCCTGGCTGTTGTAGTTATTTGTGGAATGAACCAATGGAAGGAAGATCTCTTTCCCTCTCTCTGTCTCTCCCTATCTCTCTGTAATTCTGGCTTTCAAATAAATAAAATAAGTCTTATTTGAAACTATACAACTATTCTATTATGTTATTATTGCTAATCTATCATGATGCCTAATTTTTAAGCTTTATCATAGATGTGTGTATAGGAAAAGTTATAGTACACACAGTGTCCAGTACTATATACAGTTTCAGGCATCCACTGGTGGTCTTAGAGCAGTAACCCACAGATAAGAGAGGACTACTCTATATAAGTCTGTGCTACAATATTATTACTATATAATTGTTGGTATCAAATTGGTAAAGCATCAAACTAAGAGGAAATCAATGGCTGGGGTATGTTTGATGGCTGAATACCATTTCATAATTAATAAACTTTAAAAATATTATTTAAAGTTATAAATCTATTTAATTATTTAAGCTATGAAATCCATTATTGCATTAAACAGGTGGTAAAAAAAAAAAGTCTGGGAAGTAACTAGGCTGAAAACTCACTGGGCTGTTTGAAATGCTCTGTAATGCTATTTGGCTTACTCACTGCTTTAGCTGTGCCAGGGTTTGACTATAGTCTGTGCCACCTGAAACGCATGTTGAAATTGGATTGGTATTGTGATGGTGTTGAGTTTTTAAAATTTATTTATTTACTTATTTTGAGAGGGAAGGAAGGGAAAGATGAAGAGAGAGAAAGAGAGAGAGAGAGAGAATATCTTCCAGCTGTTGGTTCACTACCCAAATGACCAGGATGGTCGAGACTGGACTAGGCTGAAACCAGGAGCCAGGAACTCCATATGAATCTCCCGCATTGGCACAACGGTCTTAGTACTTGGCCATCTTCCACTTCTTTTCTAGGCACATTAGCAGAGAACTGAATTGGAAACAGAGAAGCTGGGTCTTGAATCCATACTTCAACATAGAATGGAGGCACCCAAAGTGACAGCTTAACCTGCTGTATCACAACATCAGCCCCTTTAAATTGGTTTTTTGGTGTCACTGACTTTTCTTCTGGGTAAACCAAAGGATCTCATATACCAGAAGTCCAGGCAACTCTAGATAAAGTGGAAAAGGTATCCAAGTTCACACCTGGGGCCTATAGCAGTTGAAACACCACAGATGGAGGCTTAAACTACAGAAATGTATTTTCTCAGTTCTGGAGGCTGGGAGCATAACATCAAGGTGGATGGTAGGTTTCATTTTTCCTGAAGCCTCTTTCCTTGGGTTGGAGATAGCTTCCCTCTTCCTGCGTCCTCACAGGGTCTTTGCACTGTGTTGAGGCCCTGGTGTCCCTTTCTATGACAGTATTTCAGAAAGTTTATGGAAAAATTGAATAAAGGATAAATTTCTTTTGGTGCAGAAAGTTTTAAAAATCCATACATGGTTTTTTCATAATAAACATTTTCTTTTTTTCCACATTTTGCTACTTCTTTATTTTTCAGAAGTATTTTAATTTAAATTACAAACAGTATGACATTTAACTCTAATTCTCCACTGCATGTCTTTTGTTTTAAATTTTTATTTAATGAATATAAATTTTGAAAGTACAGCTTATGGATTACAATGGTTCCCCCCCCATAACTTCCCTCCCATCTGCAACCCTCCCCTCTCCTGAACCTTCTCCCCTTCCATTCACATCAAGATTCATTTTCAATTATCTTTATATACAGAAGATCAATTTAGTATATATTAAGTAAAGCTTTCAACAGTTTGCACCCACATAGAAACACAAAGTGTAAGATACTGTTTGAGTACTAGTTATAGCATTAAATCACAATGTACAACATATGTAGGACAGAGATCCTACATGAGGAGTAAGTACACAGTGACTCCTGTTGTTGACTTAACAAATTGACACTCTTGTTTATGGCATCAGTAATCACCCTAGGCTCTTGTCATGAGTTGCCAAGGCTATGGAGGCCTTTTGAGTTCGCCGACTCTGATCATATTTAGACAAGGTTATAGTCAAAGTGGAAGTTCTCTCCTCCCTTCAGAGAAAGGTACCTCCTTCTTTGATGGCCCGTTCTTTCTGCTGGGATCTCACTCACAGAGATCTTTCATTTAGTTTTTTTTTTTTTTTTTTTTTTCCAGAGTGTCTTGGCTTTCCATGCCTGAAATACTCTCATGGGCTTTTCAGCCAGATCCGAATGCCTTAAGGGCTGATTCTGAGGCCAGAGTGCTGTTTAGGACATCTGCCATTCTATGAGTCTGCTGTATCCTGCTTCCTATGTTGGATGTTCTCTCCCTTTTTTATTCTATCAGTTGGTATTAGTAGACACTAGTCTTGTTTATGTGATCCCTTTGACTCTTAGTCCTATCATTATGATCAATTGTGAACAGAAATTGATCACTTGGACTAGTGAGATGGCATTGGTATATGCCACCTTGATGGGATTGAATTGGAATCCCCTGGCACGTTTCTGACTCTACCATTTGGGGCAAATCCGATTAAGCATGTCCCAAGTTGTACATCTCTTCACTCTCTTATTCCCACTCTTATGTTTAACAGGGATCACTTTTCAGTTAAGTTTCAACACTTAAGAATAATTGTGTATTAATTACAGAGTTCAACCAATAGTATTAAGTAGAACAAAAAAATACTAAAAGGGCTAAAGTATTAAGTTGTTAATCAACAGACAGGGCAAGGGCTGATGAAATCACTGTTTCTCATAGTGTCCATTTCACTTCAAAAGGTTTCCTTTTTGGTGCTCGGTTAGTTGTCACTGATCAGGAAGAACATATGATATGTTCTCCATAAAAAAACATTTTCAATGAACTTTTTGAAGTCCCCTTGTATGTCCAAATTCCCTGTTCTTGGTAGGACACCAGTCAAACCAGATTAAGGTCCACCCTAATGGCCTCATTTTAGCTTAGTCACCTCTCTTAGAGGTGGAAAAAAAGTGAAAGACAGCCAAGTACTAGGACCCCTGCACCAATGTGGGAGATTCACATGGAGTTCCTGGTTCCTGGTTTTAGCCTGGCCCAGTCTTGACCATTTGCAGCCATTTGGAGAGTGAACCAACAGATGAAGGATCTCTCCAACCTTCATATATAGCTACATACTGAGGCACTGAGGGGTCAGAGCTTCACCATATACATTTTTGAGAAGACAGAGTGCAGGCAATAACAAGCCTTCTCTCCCTTCTCTTTTCCATTATTTCTTCTACCAGTTACTTCCTTTCTACCTAAGTCCATGTAGTTTTGTTTCCCCATGGAACCCTGGTCCTCACTGCTTCTGAAATAGCTGATGCCACACAAATTAACAGGTGCACTGAAATCTGCAATGTGCTCTGAATGTGCTACGTGACGATGACTTCCACGACTCTAAGGCTGGCGATACTAATGAATAGCGATGCAGACAGCATCATGTTCCTTGGACTAACAGAAGACTTAAAAAAAAAATACATGGGTAATCCAGCTGTGTTGGTCAGTGTTCTCCACGAAGACAGAACCAGCAAGGTCTGCATATAAAGAGAGATTTATTTTAAGGACTTGCCTCACATGATTGTGGAGGCTGGGAAGTACAGAACCTGCATAATAGGCTAGAAAGCTGGAGACCCAGGGAAGAGCTGATATTGCAGCTTGAGTCTGAAGGCTGTGTGGAGGAAGAGTTCCCTCTTCCTCCAGAACCTAAGCTCTGGCGTTCTCTGATTTGATGGGGCCCATCCACACTATGGAGAATAATCTGCTTTACTCTCAGTCTAAATGATCTCATACCTTCACATGAACACATACCTTCACAGTGACATTAGACTAGAATTTGACCACATATATGGGTTGCATATTTACCCATTTGACACATAAAATTAACCACCACACCAACAAAATATGAGCTAGATAACAATACATGAAGACTGACCTTGAAGTAGGTTCTGAAATTCAAAAGCAAAGCCAGTGTGTCTGCTATATCTACCTTGTAGCTTTATTCCTTTTGGTATTCTCTCTTTTATTCTCAGAGAATAATCGTAATTTGTAGCAGAGTCATTCTTCATCAACATTCTCATGTAGGTTTGCAAAAAAGATTTTTTGTGTTTTGTCTATCTCCTCAAGTAAATAGTAAGCACTTTGGAATTTTTTTCACTTTCTGCATAAAGTTAGATATATTTAGTAAGGTTACTATATAGATCTGAATAGAAATAAATGAAGAGTTTATATTTTAAATAAATATTACATGTAACAAAGTGCACATTTTCAATGCATTCTCTAAAATCTCTGCATCCAATACAAAGTTAAAATCAAGGATGAGATAATGAGATTTCTGTTTAAATGATATGTTAATGAAGGTGATTCATTTCAAATTCTATAAATGTTACTCTGAACTTTCCAATTTCCAAATAAACTCAAAACTGTTTTGAGAAGGACACATACAACTAAAATACCTGACAATTTTTATAATCTAAGCTTTCATTCATAGAACACTCTTAAAATCAAGCAAACAAAATACTTAACTCCCAAATTTCAAATTATATAAAATAAAAGTAGTATAAGACTGAGAAACGAATTTCATATGAAGTGAGTAGGATTTGTCTCCCCAAAACTCATGCAGGTGTTTAAACTGATGCCATTGTTAATGGTTCATGAATTAAAGTTCACTTGATTTAATTGGATTCAACATCAAATTATGACACATCAAGAAAAATCCTGATGGTATTGGCTAACAATCATAAAATTACCATTCTTAAGTGAAAATAAGAATTTTGCAAAACTTGTGTCTGCCACAATAAGCTGGACAGCCTTCCAGACCTGCCTGATGCAATCAGCATATATTTTAACCAGTGTGATGCTTAAAGTAGTACAATGAAATGGGGTGAACATATGAAAGATCTACATGTCACTCAAAGAACCAGTATTTTCCAAATGCATGATATTGTACAATCATACATGGGTAAAGGCCCATTCAATGAGCAGACCAATGAAGTTTAACGTCATGAACCATGAAAAGTTAACTGATAGGGTTTTAGACCCATACTGCAACTAACATCTAAGAGGCCAGATTGAAGGTATGGTATTAAAGAAGAACAGCTACACAAATGTCTGAAAAGACTATCAAAATAATCTTTTCTCAACTACATGTTCTGGGAGAGATTATGTTTTCTTCATATCTTTCAACCAAACAACAAACTACAACAGAGTGAATATAGAAACAGGTACAAGAATCTGTCTTTGAGTAAGCCAGACATTAAT
This sequence comes from Oryctolagus cuniculus, assembly GCF_051225735.1. Classification (NCBI taxonomy): domain Eukaryota; kingdom Metazoa; phylum Chordata; class Mammalia; order Lagomorpha; family Leporidae; genus Oryctolagus; species Oryctolagus cuniculus. The sequence goes on from NC_142873.1 coordinate 26,760,935, forward strand.
GGTATTTGGATAAATACAAAGCAATGCACCCTTCTCATTTTTTTGTTTTGGACAATAAAAATATTTTTCACAAAAATATATTACCAAGAACAACATATGGTGAGTTTGTTATTATTTTAATAAATTAATAAACATTTTAATTTCTAGCATATTATATACCAATGTACATAGTGTATAAACTTATAAAAATGCTCTTTGGGTATATTCAATAGTTTTTAAAACTTAAAGAGATCCTGAGACCAAAAAGCTTGAGAACAGCTACTCTGTTTCAGAGAACCAGCTTGCATAAAGATGATGCTCATGTAAAGGAAAAATGAATATAATGGATTCCTGAAGCAGAAATTGGCATAGAGTTTTCTGAGGAGGTGACTGGAAATGATGGTAGAAAGGTAAACTTGGAAGATAATAAAAGGAATTGTAAGCATGATTAAAAGTTTGAACTTAGTCTTCTATTCTGATGGCTGCTACACTTTCATGACTAAAACCTGTGATCAGAAATATATATTTACATCATGAAATAGTACAGAAAATCAGGCATATTAATATAAATAAGTACAAGTAGATCCAAGTTTTATAGACCAATACCTTTACAAAAAAGTGATGCACCCTGCTATTTCATTTTTATTATGTTTTTAAAATAGATTTAACTCTTTTTTTTTTTTTATTTGAGAGGTAGAGTCATAGACAGTGTGAGAGAGAGAGAGACAGAAAGGTCTTCCTTCTGTTGTTCACCCCTCAAATGGCTGCTACAGCTGGTGCTGCGCCCATCTGAAGCCTGGAGCCAGGTGCTTCCTCCTGGTCTCTCACGTGGGTGCAGGTGCCCAAGCACTTAGACCATCCTCCACTGCCTTCCTGGGCCACAGCAGAGAGCTGGACTGGAAGAGGAGCAACCAGGACTAGAACCTAGCACCCATATGGGATGCTGGCTTCACAGGGGGAGGATTAGCCAAGTGAGCCATGGCGCCAGTCCCTATTTTTATTGTTTTAAAAAGTTAAATGCAATTCACCAATCCAATTTCACTACCCATTGATAGCTTACAACCTGCAATTTTTACACCACTGCTCTATGTAGGAAAAAAATCAAGGGGCAACGGATGTTTTATCCAGGAAAAAGTGATGTGATCACATCTGTTTCTCCACAATCAGAGTGTGGTATGTAGGGTGAAACATCAGAATCCTGCTTTGTTGAAAGGATTTATGCTAAGAATATCACCTGAGTTAGAGCACTGAAAGAAGGGGCCATATATATGTGAGGGAAAAAGGAGTCCAAGACAATCTGAACACAGTGCTTTTAGGAGGAGAAAAACATATCCACAAAGAGAAGTGTATTTTGGGAGAAGTGGGTGACTGCTGAGGCCATTAACAAAGATAGAACAAAGTAAAAGAAAAAACAACCAAATATTGCTGAGTTGTGGTGGACTCGGTTTCAGAGGCCTCTAAACTACATAAGTGTTAATGCTCAAGAAGGAAAGAGAATTGGATTCTACTGAAGTGGAAAGAATTCAAATCTTGAAATAAAGAAAGAGTTGATCATAGGATTCTGACATTGCCACTTTAGGAATGCTCTACTAATCCTCTCAGTATGTTATTTATACTATCGGATGTGTTCTTTTTAAATACAAATAATATATTGTACATGTCAGTATACAAAAAACAGGTAAGGTCCTAGAAGATACATTGTCACTAAAAATCATACAAAAATAAACAAAAAAAAAACCCTCACACATAACAGTTTCAGAATTCAAAACAAATTCCACAAAGCCATTATATTGTGCAGTTTGCTCAACATGGCTCAGTTACACAGAAGAAAAGCAGTGCATATGGTACTTGTCAAAACGTGCCATAGCTCTTGGGAGATACCACATACGGCTAAGGAAGTCTCTTTCATGACAATAAACTTCAGCACACACAAGGATATAAATGCTTTATGGGCCAATTGTAAGGGAAGGTTAGGCTCATTTCTTCTCTGGTGGAGATCGAAGTAGGAAGGACAGAAATGTCCATATTGTAGCAGTAAATAAATGTGAAATGTATAAGCATGCAAAATTTAGGGTGAAAACCACAATTCAATTAGCTTCTTTTAAAATGCCTCATGTCAAACTCACTTTTTATTACTAAATATGTGTATAATGTCAACAACACTCTTTGTACAGGGCATTTTACTGAGAAAATATCAGTGATCTTTGTGTCTAGCAAAAACATGGTATGCTGTTTTATCTATTTTATAGTGATGGAAATTAAGAAACCCATTGTTTAAGTGCCCTTGCAGGCATCACACAATTTGGCAATCAAGCTTATATCAAAATTTATTCATTATACCATACAACCTTGCAACTGGATTATATGCATTTTATCCTGATAGGAACTAGCTAATAAAATATTGGAATTAAATATTTTAACATAATTTTCTTATATATTAAAGAAACACTGCTAATACAAAAGCAAACCTCAGATTATGGAGAACAAATATGGATGTTGTTTCTTTTTAGGACAAATATATCATACTAATGTAAGTTGCTGCTAATAGGGGAAGTCGGGTGTGGGCTATATGAAAACTCTTTGTACCACTTCATAGTTTTTGTTTTGTAAATTTAAAACTATTTCTGAAATTAAAAATTAAACGAGAAAGAAAAAAATACGGCCAAATAATGTGATACATCTTATGAGAAATTACATATGAGTCAACCTCACAGGAAAACCTAGATATTTACTATAATCATCACAAATCTCAAAACTAGATTCATACAGTGTTGAACATATGCAAAATGTCTGGGATTGGATAGCTTATAAACAACTTGCTACTGCTGCTACAATGTTTTCCCCTAATAACCGGCTTGGACAGTTCAGCCATCAAAAGCTGCTCCACAACCCTGGACTTGTCAGCACAATGTTTATGCTTCGGTTTCTCTGACCAAAAGAGTCTGAACGCATCAATGAAACGCAACACCGAGGCTCAGCGGATGTAGCACTTGAGGGCTCATGAGCAATCTAAACACAGAGTCTGGAGAAAGACGCTTGTGGCTCTTCCTTTGGGGAACACAAGGTACCTCAATTACACAATAGCAGTTGGCAGATCAGAGCAGAGATTAAAGGGACCCTCCAGCTCATTCTTTACCCTAAATACAATATTTAATCATAGCCAAAGAGTAAGAAGAAGTTTAAATTACACGTCTTACTTCCTGTTTTGTAATTTTTAATGATCACCTCACCCCATTGGGACTCAGGTTATATGGTTATTGTGTCTATTCAGGTTTGTTCTGTTTTATGCAACAGATAATTTCAGGAAATTGAGAAAGAGATGAATCACATTTTTGTAATCCTATTAATACTTCCTAACGGCAAACATCATTTTGGATTGAACTTCTCTAACTTTAGAATCCCCTGATTCACTCTTGGTCAGTTTTCTCTCAAACAGTAACTGTCTAGTTCAATATTAAAAGGCACCCAAGAACAAAAAAAAGGCTATTATTATTATACAAATAATAATCTCATGTTCTTATAGCTGTGACATTCTTTGATATATTTCTTACATTTAATTGATATTTTGGAGAAATTTAGTTCATTTCATTCAACATCCATTGAAATGTCCCAGCGCTATGCAAATCTTAGGGATGTACAGTTTAAAAACATGGCCTGTACTGTCAAGAACACCTGAGTTCAGTAAAATACAAACACACACACACACACACACATATAGTAATAAAGTGTGAAATATGCCATACAAAGAGACAGGGTCTACCTAATCCCACACAAACAGAAATAAACAACTGGAATATGCCTAAATATCTTTAACTATTTATTAATAATTAATAAACCTTTAAAAAGCAGCAGGCCTAGATGTATTATACCCAACATTTAAGGAAGAAATTATACCATCTCTTCTGGAAAACAGTGGCAGAAGAAACACTTCTTAATTCACTCTGAGGCTAGCATTTCTCTAAAAATCAAAACTAGATGAAATCATTACAGGAAAGGAAAACTAAAGACCAGTATCACTCACTAACATCCTTAACAAAATATTAACAAATCAAATCCAACAATGTATAAAAAAGAATGACACACCATGGCCACTTAGGATTTATTCCAGGTATGCAAGGCTGGTTCAACATTTGAAAATGAATTAATGTAATCTTTCACAGCAACACATTAGAGAACAACAAAAAAATCATATGATCATATCAGTAGATGCAGGGAAATCATTTGACAAAATTCAACACCTATTCATGATAAAAAACAAAACTCTCAGAAAACTAGGAATAGGGAGGAACTTTTTCAACTCTATAATGAACAACTACAAAGAACCTACAGTTAACATCATACTTAATGGTGAGAAACTAGACACTTTCCGTAAGATTAGAAACAAGGCAAGGATGTGGCCTCTCACAGCTCCTATTCAATATCATACTAGAAATCCTAGTTAATGCAGCGAGACAAGAAAGGGAAATAAAAGTCATGTAGATTGGAAATTAAGGAGTGAAACTTCTCTTTTTTTTGGTAGGTGACATGATTGTCTATGTAAAAAATCTCAAAGAATTTACCAAAAAAATTACTCGAACTAGCAAGCCATTAAAGCAAAACTGTGAAATGGAAGGTTGATACACAAAAGTCAATTACCTCTTTATATGCTGGCAATGAATAATTTGAGTTTAAAATTAAAAACACAAAACTATTTACAATAGCACCCTCCCACTTAAAAAAAGAAGAAAATAAGTATGTAGGCATTAATCTAACAAATATGTCAAGATCTTATATGAGGAAAATAAAACTCTGGCAAAACAAATGAAAGAAGACCTAAATAAAGGAAGAAAGATTGCATATTCATACATAGGAGGACTCAATTGCATTAAGATGTCAATAGTCCCCAATATTATCTATAGACTCAATGCAATCCCAATCAAAATCATAGCAAGTCAATTTGTGGATGTTGACAAACTGATTTAAAATGTATATGGAAAAACAAAAGAACCAGAATAGCCAATACAATACTGAAGAATAAGAAACAGGCGTGACACTATTCAACTTCAAGATCTTCTGTGAAGCAATAGTCATCAAGAGAGTGTGGTATTGGTTAAAGAACAGATAGAAAGCAATTGAACAATACATACAATCCAGAAATAGACCACACATATACAGGTCACTGATTTTGGACAACAGAACAAAGCCAATTCAGTGGAGGAAAGCACAATCCTACAAAGAAGGCTGAAAGAAATACCCACAAGCTTGAAAAAAAGTTCACATAAACTTTTCATAAAAATTAACTCAAAATGGGCCACAGACTTAGATAATAAAATATAAAACTTTAAGAAAGTAACATAGGAGAAAATCTCAGTGATGATTTTTTACTTGAAACATTAAAATTACAATCTATTAAGAAAAAGTTGTACTTCATTAACTTAAAAAGTTATGCTCTGTGAAAGACAATGTTAAGAGAATGAAAAGACAAGTCAGGGACAAAGAGACAATAGTTGCCAAACAGAAATTTGGTAAAGGGCTGGTATCCAAAGTATACCAAAAATTCTTTAACTTAATAATAAGAAACAAAATAACCAAATTTAAAAATGGGCAAAAGATCTGAAGAGACACCTCACCAAAGAGAATAACACAGATGGCAAGTAAGCCTATGGAAAGACCTCAAAATCATAGGTTGTTAGGGAATCGTAAATTTAAACAATAATGACATGACATGATGTGACATGCATATTAGAATGGCTAAAATCTAAAAACAAATTGACAATACCAACTGGAGATAAGGACAAGGAACAACAGGAACTCACATTCGTTGCTAGTGGGAATGCAAAATTGTATGGCAATTCTGGAGATAATCTGGCAGTTTCTTATAAAAGTAAACATAATCTTACTGTATGATCAAACAATCAAATTCCTAAGTACTTACTCATATGAGTTTAAAATTATGTTGAAAAACCATACAAACAAATTTTCATAGCTACATTTTTTTTATAAGTACTGAGCAACTGGAAAAAACCAAGATGTTCCTGTAGAGGTGGATGGATAAACAAACTGTAATACAGCCAAACAATGGAACACTGTTTAGTAACAAAAAGAAAAAAACCATCAAGCAGCAAAAACAAAAACAAAAACAAAAACAAAAACAAAAAAAACGTAGAATCTTGAATGCAATGTTCTTCAATGAAAGAACTTCTTCTGCAAAGGCTACATATAACATGACATCATTTTGGAAAGGATCAAACTATAAAAATGATCAGTGGTTGTCAAGGATTTGGAGTGGAGAAGAGAGGGAAGTTTGAATATATGAAACAGAATTTTTAGGGCAATGAAACTATTTGGTATGGTAGTGCAGTTGTGAGTATATGACATTATGCATTTGTCAAAACTCACAAAATGTACAACACCAAGGGTTAACCTTAATGTAAATGATGGACTTTAGTTAATAATCATATTTGCTAGTAATATAGTTGACAATATCAGTGTATCAATATTGGGTCATCCACTGTGATCGACAAACTCCACTGATGGATTATGTTAAAAATAGGGAAACCTACGAAAAGGAAAGTATGTATACAGAAACTCCCTGTTCTATCAGCTCCGTATTTCTATAGATACAAAATTTTCCCAAAAAGCATATTAACTTTTTATAAACTGGAAATGCATAATGAGAAGTATGCCAATTTTCTTTCTTTTTTAAAATAAAAATTATTTTTTGAAAGAAAGTAAGAGAGCAAGATACCTAGAGTGACAGGGACAAATAGAGATAGCTCTCATCCACTTCACTCTCCAAATGTATGCAATTGCTGAGACTGGATCAGGCAGAAGCTAGGAGCCCACAACCCAATGTGCATCTCCTAAAGTGAGTGGCAGAGATCCAATCACTTCAACCATCACCTGCCACCTCTCAGGATGTTCATTAGCAGGAACCGGGAATCAGGTGCAGAACTAAAATCTGAACCTAAGGATTGCAATATGGGATATGGATGTCTCAAGCTACATCTTAACTCTTGGGCCAAATGCCTACTTCCACACCAGTTTTTGAGGTTACTATCATGTTTTTTTTTTGTTTTTGTTTTTGTTTTTGTTTTGACAGGCAGAGTGGACAGTGAGAGAGAGAGAGTGACAGAGAGAAAGGTCTTCCTTTTTGCCGTTGGTTCACCCTCCAATGGCCGCCGCAGCTGGCGCGCTGTGGCCAGTGCATCGCACTGATCTGAAGCCAGGAGCCAGGTGCTTTTCCTGGTCTCCCATGTGGTGCAGGGCCCAAGGACTTGGGCCATCCTCCACTGCACTCCCTGGCCACAGCAGAGAGCTGGCCTGGAAGAGGGGCAACGGGGACAGAATCCAGCGCCCTGACCGGGACCAGAACCCAGTGTGCCGGCGTCGCAAGGTGGAGGATTAGCCTATTGAGCCACGGCGCCGGCCATAGTTACTATCATGTTTACTAGTGGGAGAGAGCACAACGAATCAACAAAAGAATAAATTCTGGCCCTAGACTGCTGGAATTTTAAGTTCTCCTACACCCCTTACAAGCTCAGTGATTTTAGGCAATTACATAACTTTTTTTTTCCAATTTCCTTAGCTGGGAAATGAAGATAATAGTCTGTACCTCAAATTGCAATGGTGAGTTAATTTATTTAAAGTGTTCAGATCAGTTACCACAAAGCAATTGCTATAAATATGCTCACATTTTTATTATCAGCATTATCACTATTACTAGTATTAATTATTCACTGTGACTTTCAGCATTTCCCGAGCCTTTCTGAGCTACATTTTGGGTAAACCGTCATATAGAATGGCAAACCATCTACACTGAGGAGTCAGTGTAAGAATCAGGGCAGTGTAAAATGCCCCAGACAGTGACTCAGCATTCACTAAGGTTAGTAGGGCTGTTCTAAATACTTTACTCTAATAAAGCCTGATGATGAGTGAGAGAAGAACACTGTGTGTCGTGAAGAAGGATAGAAATTTCATGCAAAGAAAGCAGGAAGGAAACTTGCTCAAACCTAAAATAGATTGACCTTAGAAAAAATAGTGATAGAAAATTTAGGTTCCTCTGGGGAGGCTAATATCTTAAAGAAAGGGCATAAGAGGGGAGGATCCGAAAGAAGAAATGTTCCCTCTCTCCATTAAAGTGACCTGACCAAGGGAAAGTTAAAGTGATCTGACCAAGGGAATAGCCACACTTAAAGAAGACACTCTGAAGGTCATATTCTCAGAGCTAGAGAAATAAACCCTGTGGAGCCTGGGTTCACAACTCATGATCCATGGATGATTCTTAGGACAGAAAAATCCTCAGAAATCCACTTTTGAAAGCATGAAATACTCTGGGAGAAGATCCACAATTCTGGATGATATTCTTAAGTAGTTAGACGATCTCTCAAAGCTTAAGAACCACTGGTCAGGGGCCTGTGGTGCAGTGGGTTAAGCCACCATCTGCAGTTGGAATCCCAGCTGCTCCACTTCCAATCCTGCTCCTTGCTAATGCACCTGGGAAAGCAGTGGAAGATAGCCGGAGTCCTTGCCCCTACACCCACATGGGAGACCCAGATGAAGCTCCTGGCTCCTCACTTCTGCCTAGCCAAGCCCTGGCTGTTGTGGTCATGGAGGGGAGTGAACCAATGGATAGAACATCTTTGTCTCTCTCTTTCCCTCCCTCTCTAATTCTGACTTTCAAATAAATGAATCTTAAAACAACAACAACAACAACAACAACAACAAAACACTGGAGAACATTTTTGAGTTGGCAAAGGCAAAGGGTGCCCTCAAAACTTTTAGTACCAGTGGATTCTGATTTCTTCAGCTGGGCTATCCATTGCTAGAGAGTATTAAGTCCCTGGGGGAAGCAACAGCTAGTAACCTTAGGATCCAAAGAGGTAGCTGCCTGGATCCTGGGCTTCTCAGAAATAGCTAAAACTTTGTGCTAATCCCATATCATTTTCAAAAAAGGGTGGGAGGGCATTGTCTTTCTATATTATCTGCCAGGGGAAAAAACTGATGATTTCTACTGTGATTGGCACTACCTTTGGTGGTCAGGAAAATGGAAACTGTATTTCATCACTACAAAGTTAGAAAAAAAAAAAAAACTGAGGGTCAACAACAGAGTCCACATTCCCAGAGCCTTGCTCAGCTCTCTAGGTCATGTTGTCTTTCTGGTTTATATCTCCACATTTCTTGGAATTTGTAACCGACGTTTAAATTAACTCTTATGCACTCTGCACTTTGAGGTAAAGTTGGTTTAAGCAGAAACAACTTCAAAAGTCTGAAGTCCTTACTCCCTGTTGGACCCTAAGCACCCCAAAGACTTTCTGTCATTCTCTGAACTCTGGAACATCTTCCCAGAAAGTGAGCTACAGTGACATTTCTGCTTATGCTTATTTTTATTGTAATTACTGATTAAAAACTTTGTTTCTTGCTTCTCAAATTTTTGCCTTTTTGCCTTGCAAATGAGTTTTATTAATCAGCACAGCCACTTATACAACAACGTAAAATTCAATAATTGCTCATAATAAGACAGTTTGGAATTAAAGAGCAATTTTTACTTAAGGATAGGCCAAATTCCTCAGACACAAAAATAAAAATATGCCTCTTAAGACATTTCTACAAGCTTATTATAATAGTGGAACTAATCAATAAACCCTTTCACATTTTATTTCTAGTTTCAAAACTAGCTATAAAATCAACTTAGTTAACTTGATTAAATTACTTAGTATTATTGAGCTATGAAGCAGCGTTTGCAATACATTTACAATATAACCTCACAAAATGGCTAAACAATTACAGAATTCTAGAAGAATGATTCCTAAGTGCACACACATATTAAAAATCTTCTGTGCAGGCCAGGTTGCTATATAATTCTGAAAACAGTGTGACCTTGCTCCCCTTAGAGACCCTTTGGAATTTGGCTCTTATTTCAGCCTTTCCTCTGCCAAGCATATAGAATGAATTAGGTGAAGCTCTGTTAGAAACACACTCCACCCACAATGATTTCCAATAGAGAGCTGGAGGTTTTAGCCCACAGTTCAACTTCAATGTAAAAACAGTTCTACTTTTCTACTTTCAAACTGAGTTTCACTTTCCTTTGCCACATATTCCCTCTTTTTTCTTTGTATTACAATTTCACTTCCCAGTAAGAGAATAGAACAAGAACAATTGTAAACAGAAAACCTAAAGACAACAGCCTAAATGCAAATTTGTAGTTTTTAATCAGGTATTCACACACTGAAGGGCCCCTTTCAATCTCGCACTGATACAAATACAGAAGGATGACTAAGAGTTTCCTTCAAGTTCACTTTAATTTTGGTACCCAGAATCCAGCAAAGCCCCTAGTGACAGAGAGCAGGCCCCAGGCTCTACAGCACTGAGTCCAACACTGGGCACACCCCTGTGCACAGACTGACCAAGGCTTTCTTTCTGCCTCTTTCTACTCCCTTGTCTCCTTTTTCATTGCCTTTGCTTCTATAGCAGATGCTTAGCACTCTTTCTGTTTCCATGTTCAGCTGTGAAGAGGAAAGCATCTCACAAATTAATTTACTCTTAAGGTGTAACATACAAGGAAAGGATTTGGGTTTGCACAAATCTCAGCTCCACCAGTGGTTGTTGTGGTACAGCAGGTTAAGCCACTTCCCTGGACACCTGCATCCTATGTTGGAATGCTGGTTTGAGTCCTGATTGTTCCTCTTCCCATTGAGCTACTTGTACTAATGTCCTCTGGCAGGCAACAGATGATGGCTCAAGTGATTTGGTCCCTGCCACCCACATAGAAGAATGAGATGGAGTTTCTGGGCTCCTGGCCTTGGCCTGGCCCAGGCCTGCTGTTAGAGGCATTTAGGGAGTGACCAGCAAACTGAAGTTCTGTTACTCCATTCCCTGGTTCCTGTTGCTCTGCCTTTCAAATACATGGAAATAAGTAAACAAACATTTTTTTTTTAAATCTCAGCTCCATGGTTCACTAACTTAAAAGAGCAGTTATGGAATCTCTCTGAGATTTGATTTCTGCATTTGTAAAACAGGGAAAACCTAAGGCTACCAAGAGAATGCATATTATCTGCTCCACAGCTGAGATTCAGGACTCTGTAAATTCAGGATGATCTCTCCTCCTTTCCCACATCTGGGCTTATATTTCTCAAAAGTATTTGTCTTTTAAAGTGGACAATATAAAGACAGCAACAGTTAACAGAAAGCATGAGTTTCTGGAATGGGGATGCTCAGCCTCAGCACCCAGTCTGGGGAGCTGCTCTGAGGGGTCACCATACCACCCCATCACACTGTCCAGTACTGGATCGAGGATAGGTGTTTAGAAGGGAGAAGGAAAATCTTTCAACTTCTAAATAAAATTAGTTCTAAATTCTTATTTTTCACTCACAAGCTTCTCAACTGTGGAAAAACTACCATACTATGGGTATATCTTAGAAAAGCTATGCTATTTACATGACTGGAAATGCAATGATATTTGTCACACTTATTTTGTAATAATTTTACTTGTTTAATAATTCAGGCTGTCCAACGCAAAAATTTGGACTGCATATCTAAATCTTGATCCAGTATACTTGGGATCATTTGACTTCTTAGTTATTTTTAAACATCTTTAGTAGGAGGATTTGAAGAGACTACATAGAGCCGTGTGTGCATGTGTGTCCAGCTCACTCTGCATATGCTTTACACTGACATACATAACACATTCATTCTATCCTTTTCATCTGTATCTATGTCTACATCCATAGCAGATTTCAACAGCTCCCTTTGCACCCAGTATTCTCCTTTTGTTCTCTGCGAGGATTCTGGAAGGCAGGGCAACATTATTCAGGAAAGGTATGTTTTCTCTTATACAGGACAGAACCATCTAGGTAGAAATCTTATAAACATGGGAATACACAGATACACACACATGCATACATGGGGTAGACACCCATGTCCCACATTAGACTCCCTATGTTTGTTTCCTGACTCCAGTTTCCTTCTAATACAGACCCCAGGGATAGCTTAACTACTTGGATCCTCGAAACTTGTGGGAGACCTTGGTTGAGTGTCCAGCTCTCAGTTTTGGCCCCTGGCTTCCTGGCATTTGCAGTTAACCAACAGGTGAGAACTCCCTCTCTTTCTGTCTTGTGTGTCTATCTCTCTGTCTCTCTGCTTCTCAACTAAATGACTTTTTTTTTGTAAAATGCACATATGCACCAAGAACAAATATAAAATCTTATTGCAAACCAGAACATTTTCTGGTTTAATGGTGGATTCCAATCTAAATATATAATGAAGCTCTTGTCTATGCTAGTGGCAACGAATTAATGTCCTGAAATGTAGATACCTCTTCCAACTCGACTCTTGAATCATGATAATGCATTTTAATGATTTCTTGAAACATAAATTATTTTCCCTGATCTTGAGAGTAATTTTTTAAACTCTCTGAGCTACAGAATGATTATGAGTAACATTTGCTCTTATTTCTCATTAAGTGACTGTGAACACCTTGAGATTAGGGACTGGGGCAAAATTACTTTTTGCATTCCCAGCACTTAGCATAGTGTCACTCAAGAAATTTCTATATACTGCACAACATGTTTGTCCCTCTGGAGTTGGCAATGCAAAAATGGAGATAAACTTTCTAGCCCCCTTGTCTTATCCTAGAGAACAGATGCCTGGATAAATAAGTGGTTATACATTTGAATACGTGCTCCAAGGGAAACCAAGAAGGTGCCATGAGAGAAGTACAACAAGAAAAGTCTAATTTAGACTAAAAGTGGAAGTCAGAAAAAGCTTCCCTCAAAAATTACACGTTTATGTTTATTTTAAAGCTGAAAGAATATATGCTATAGAGTGGGAAAGAGCCCACTTTGAAGAAATAGTGGGAAAGGGGCTGGGAGTGCTAACAAGGGTTAAATGAGAAGGGGCTAGGTCATAGAGGTCAAATTAAAGACTTTGTATAAGTGCAACAATAACCACCAGCAGGTTTTAAACAAGAGAATGACTTGAGATCTGATTTATTCTTTTAAAAGATTATGCTGGAAGTTGCATGTGAGAATACCCGGAAGGAGAGTTAAGGTAGGAGGCAGTGAGAGGGCGCTGATGCCAGTGAGATAGCTTAGAGCAAACAGTTTGTGGAAAAAGAGAAGGGGATGGACTTGGCATGTAATTATGACATTAAAATTGAGCTTGAAATTTACAGGATACTAAATAATCAAAGCTTATCCTTAAGATAAGGTGCTGATAGTCTAATATTTGTTTAAAATCTGCTACCAACTATAGGTAATATTGAGGATTGAGATCTTAATCTTTCTTAAAATGGGATAAAAGATTGGGCACTCAAATCCTCTACTTTGGTTCTCTTTTTCTCTCTCTGAATCAAAACAGAAATCCAGTCTTAGGACTCTGCCTCATTAGCACAGACCTCGAATTCCAGGGAAAGTGCCTGGGAGTTGCGCATGCAGCAAAGGGAGGAGTCTGCAGCACAGGAGGTCTTCATGTGTTCCATGTTAACGAGAACTTCTAAGGCGGTTCATTGCAATGTAGTTTCATCTTTAGTTTTGTTCTTATACAGAGCAAGAGAAAAGCAAGTTTATGGAGAAATATCCTTTACTGAAATCTGTTGGATTTATTGTTGGGCTTGAGTATCTTATTTTTGAGGAAATATTTCTCTACATTTAAGGGAGAAAAGTGTGTCATCACTTTTTCAGACACAGATGATGGATGGACCTCAACCTGCAAAGGTTCCTGTTCAGAGTATCGTGGCCTTAGATTTCTTATAGTCTAGACATTCTAGGTCCTAAATTAATTTCATGCTCACAAGGTCAACATTATTACCATTATCTTCATGCATTATGTAGTGAGCTAAGCATCTTAAAGAGAAACATTGTTTTGGACTACTAAAAGAAAATAAAATTCTTGAAATGGTCTCATTTTTCTTCTTCTTATCAGTCTTCACTTCCCGTATTAATGACCTATTTCACACTGGACAACTCTACTCCCTTTCTAGTATTAAAAAGTTCAGTTCATGATCACCAAAAATTTAAATAAATCAATAATAATTCTTAAGAACTCTTACATATTATCTTTAAATGGAGTGAATAAAGTTGTGGCCAAAAGCACTGCACACAGCCAAAAGGCAGATTGATTCATCAGTACCCAATGAGTTAAGAAACAAAGACATCAAGAACATATACAATTTTAACCAGCATAACTTAGCTTATTCTGTTTCAGTCAGAGGCCACAACTTCTTTCAAACAAGCCCAGTTTATTTTGGAAAAAAAAAATCCCATCTTCAGACAGGATATGGGGGAGGAGTTAAGGGGTGATGCTTTACACATGCACATCTGGATATAGTCCAATTATTTCCCTTAAACATTTCCCCAGTTGTTTTCATTTTGCTCCATGCTTTGGCATTCATAAATTTGTGAGATTAATTGTGTGTCAGCAGTCTGCAAGCCTGGAACTAGGCACCACTTTAATAGCAATATGGCTACAAAACAAGTCTGTAGAGAAATACATTCACATTTTTTTTAAAAAAGGAAAGCACAGCCACGTAGTTCATTTCTGTTTAATATTATAGCATTGACATTGTGCATAAAGAAGGCAGTGTGATCTTTCAGAGAATTGCCCTAATAGCCGTATGTGTATACATATATATATGTATGTGTGTAAAATATGTGTGTGTGTGTGTGTGTGTATCCTACTAACAATACAATTATCTCTCCTGAACTGGTTTTTAAAAATGATTCATCAAGATGTACAGTGGAGAGTTCAGGGTTGGACATCTATGTTCTTTGTTTCCATCTGACCATTTTGAGGAGTGTCAGCAGATTGCACTCCCTAAACTGGAAACAAGCCAACAATTAAATTCACCTTTGCCAAGAAAAGAAACTTATCTTAGAGAATGTGGGAAAGCATCTTGGTTTTAAACTGGATTTTGAAAAAAACTTCTATAATTTTAAGAGTACTATATGAAAAGTGAAACTTGAAGCCGTTTGCCATGATGTTTGAACCTCATAGTCTCAAAAAAGAGCCCAGTGAAGGAAGAACTATACTCCCCAGAGCCTACCAAATTGCCTGCACTCAACAGGTTCTCAGGAAATTCCAGCTGACAATGAAATGTTGGTAAACAAACAATTTACTGTTTTTTTTTTAAAAAAAGATTTCTTTATTTGAAAGACAGAGTTAACATGGAGAAGGAAATAGAGAGGGAAAGAGCTTTCCCATTCACTGCTTCATTCCCTAAATGGCTGCATCAGCCAGGGTTGGACCAGGCTGAAACAAGGCGCCTGGAACTCCTATGTGTGTGGTAGGGGGTCCAAGCACATCTTTTGCTGCTTCCCTGATCTCATTAGCAGGGAGCTGGATCAGAAGCAGAGCAGCCAGGACTCAAACTGGTACTCTGATATGGGATGCTGGCATTTCAAGCACTGACTTACCCCTCTGTGCCACAACACTGGCCCCAACAGTCAACTTACTCTTATTTGAGGTTATCTTGCACTATATCCCTGATAAGCAAACAAATCTATCAAATATTGTGACATTTTTGTAAAATGCCAAAAGATAGGGAAATTTCCATATATACACGTAACTGAGCAGTGTCCTAGATTAAAGTGCTAGGACTGGTAACATCACTATAGGAAGGAAACTGGCAGCTTCTCCTCTAACCCTTTATAAAAACATATAAACAAACAACTGTTGGAAAAAGTGTTAGGTGTTGCTCTGGGAGACAATTAGGCATCAAATAAACAGCGCACTATCCCTACAGAAAAAGGAAAAAGAAAACATTTAATAATCTCTTGTTTTGCTTCAAGTATGCTACACAATAGGAAGCTTTCCCCCAGATCAAACCATAATCTAGAAGTAAGTTCTTGACTATATAAGCAATAAGATGTCCAGTAGTTGTTGCATTGGATCCATTTGACTCTAAAGTATGTATCTATCAGAATCTTTTTTTTATGAAGATACATTTGAAGAATGTTGATAAAACTTTCCTTCAGTTTCTTCTTCTGTAAAATCTGTAAAATGAGGTGAATAATATCAGGCCTATCTAATCTATAGCGTGATCATGAGGATCAAATGAGTAAAATAAAGACAGGCAAAGCAATTATTACATCATAAAGCACAAACAGTGGATGCCATGAAACTTCAATAGTTATTTTGTATTCTACTCATGATTCTATACTGAAAACCCCAAATACACAAAAGCTTGTACTTTACACAAATCTACTTGATATCTACTGATATCAAGACTAACAGGAGTTATGGTAACAAATCCATAGAGACTAGATTGGTCCCTACAAGGCAATCTGTCATGTGTTCATGCTAAAGTTAGACCAAAAGTAGTCCAGTAATAGAAGGCAAAAATGCAGCTTCAAAAACAATGCCAATTTGGTTACAAGACAGTATATGTTATTTGTCACAAGTTTACATATCAATTCTACTTTATCTAAGCAAATCAATTTTTATTGTCAGAATTTATTGTCTATTAATGTTGGAATTCTAGTCAAAAATTCAGACTCCTGCTGTGTAAATATTGGCAAAACACTAATTAACCTTTCAGAGCCTTAGTTTCCTTCATTTAAGAAAGTTATAACACCGACTCTTACAAGGTTATTGTGAAGATGAAGAGGTAAGACATAAAGAAGTGCTTTTGGCATAGTGGTCATCTAATACTTACTGGTTATACCTAGAAACTTACTGATACCATTCTCCAAAATATGCTGGGATAAATCCAGAATTAAATAACACTATAAATAATCTAATCACAATGATTAGGCATAGCATCTTTAAAGTATATACATATTTATAACTATTACCTATACATTTGTCTCTTAGAAAGTTCAGGTAAAGTTACACAGCAGCTGAAATCAACCATATAAAAAGATTCCTCTACCTCTTCAGTCACATCTTGAATTCAGAAGTTGTAAATTTTTTTTAAATTTGTTTTATGCTCTAGGAGACAAAGAAACAGAGCTCTCATTTACTAGTACACTTCCCATATGCCCACAAAAGGCTGGGACTGGACCAAGGTCAAAGATGGGAGCCAGCAACTCATTCCATGTCTCCCACATGGGTGGCTGGGACTCAATTTCTTGAGCCACCACCTGCTCCTTCTCAGGATCTACACTGGCAGGAAGCTAGAATGAGGAGTCTGAGCAAGGAATCAAACCTAAGAATTCCAAAGTGAGACATAGGAGTTTTAACTGCTAAGTTAAATGCACACGCTTGTAACAGTATTACAATCAATCCCTGCTCAGCTTTTATAGCAACCTTGCTCATCAGCTTAGAGCACTTCTATATTTTAGACTAAAAGAGAGTCACTATTTTTGCTCAATTTTATGGACTGAGAAATAAATTGTTGTAGTCCCTTTCATGGAGTTGGAAAATGACAGATACTGCTGATTTAATTTTATCTCCAAAAGCTGAACATGTAGCCACCTGCAATCTAGCGTTTATCTTACTACCATGTTGACAGTGAAATCCTAAATATCACTGATGATCACCTCATGATCAAGTCCTGTGACTTGGTCTTACTTCTTCCCTTTGATATTTCTATAATATCAACTCGAACCACAGCAAACTATCATGGCGTGCACTATCTCACTACTCCTTCCTTGATTGTAGATTTTCTTTGACTCATTAATCAGACTTCTCTTTCTCTCGCTCTCTCTCTTTTTTTTTTTTTTTTTTTTGAAAGGCAGAATTAGTGAGAGAGAGACAGAGAGACAGAGAAAAAGGTCTTCCTTTTTTTCCGTTGATTCATCCTCCAAGTGGCCGCTAAGGCTGGGCTGCACTGATCCCAAGCCAGGAGTCAGGTGCTTCCTCCTGGTCTCCCATGCGGGTGCAGGGCCCAAGGACCTGGGCCATCCTCCATTGCACTCCCAGGCCACAGCAGAGAGCTGGACTGGAAGAGGAGTAACCGGGACAGAATCCGGCGCCCCAACTGGGACTAGAACCCGGGGTGCGGGCGCTGCAGGCAGAGGATTAACCTAGTGAGACACGGCACCAGCCAACCTTCTCTTCTCTCTGTCAACTTCACTTCAGTAAAATATGTAGGGGATTTTCAAAAGTTCAGATGTTTTTAACAGTACATTATCTATAGTCACTATGCAATAGAACCCCAAAACTTCTTACTCTTATCTAGGTATAATCTAGTTCCTGTTAATCCATCTTCCCCTAAAAAGATATAATTTTGGAAATTTTCACCATGAATAAATGTTAAATATTTGAAGAAATAAACATATTTACCTCTATTGAATATTATACAATGTAAACAAGTACTGAAACATCAAATAGCATCCCATAAATATTATAACCTTATATGTATGTTTAAAATTTTATATGAAAAATTATATACACAATGGCATATTACCCAGACATAAAAAATAAATTCACATTAGTTTTAGAAATTCATGGAAGAGGCAAGTGTTTGATGCAGTGGTTAGGATGCTGCTTGGAATATCCACATTTCATATCATAGTGCCCAGGTTTGAGTACCCACTCTGCTCTGTATTTCAGCTTCCTGTTAATGCATACCCTGGAAGGCAGTAGGTGATAACTCAAGTGGTTGGTCTATGTGAGAGACCCAGATTGAGTTCTCAGCTCTCAGCTTTAGCCTGACCTAGCCCTAGCTACGGCAAGCATTTGAAGAGTAGGTCAGCAGATGGGAATGTGTCTATCTGTCTCTTTTTCTGCCCTTCACATAAAAATTAAATAAATAATTTTTACAAATTTCATGGAAAGTATTAATTAGGGAAAAACCAAGGATGGATTTAAAATTTTCTAGCATCAAAATAAATTTCTTTTAATTCTATTTTACACAAACTTTTTGAAGTTCCTCATATATATTTGCAACTATACTCTAAAAATTGCACACAGATCTTAACACATGGTAAATATTCAATAAATATTTTAAAATAAATGAATAAATGAGTCCCATGGAAATATCAACCTCTGGATATTTTCTCAAGTTTTGGGTTTGTTATTTATTACCCTTGTTTTGGGCCTGGAATTGGATTATTTTTTTTTTACCTATTAAATGCTCATTGGGCACATTAAGAAATATGACCCCCCCCAAAAAAAATAGATCCAAAGGAGATATTTCTCTCAGAAAGTTCTTGTCTCATGACTATGAAAACCACTTAGCTGTCAGTGTTTCCTCTGGGTTGCATGTAGGTCAACTAGAAGTGTACAGGGCATTGTAACATGCAATTATGTACTTTTAGACGAGATCGGGTGCGTTCAGGGTGGTATGGCCGTAGACGCAATTACGTACTTTTAACACCATATTCCCTACTGTTATTGTCTCATCCCTCAATTTCATTACTTACTTAAGCCCTTACAAGGCAGGCAGTGAAGTCTTCTACCCTAACTTCTTTCTGAGCATTTTCACCTATCCAACTCAACTTCAGAAAGTATAAGAAACTTTTTAAAAGCTCAGTCTTATGGTAAATACCCTTTTTCACAATTACACCACTGTTCTCTAAACTCAAAACCCACCAACTTCAACTTTTCAGTGTCCCATTCTATGAAGCCCATTCAATCCCCGGATAGGTCTTTTCATTCTCTTCCTGTAAGTATTCACAGTTCTAGAGTGAGATGTTATTGCTGTATCTAAAACTACTTTCCTTAATGTTACTATATCTACTTTTCTTCCCTCCAGGCTCCCCTTTCTCTAATATATTCAAACAGATAAGCCTTTCCATTATTTTAAGTCAGTCACTTCTCAAATCAAAAATTTGGGGGGTTTCCCACTGAGCATTGGAAATCTTCCAAGTCTCTTCTCAACCTATGCTTTTAGTTACATATTAGTTACATTTTTCTACATAACAAATGGTCCCCAAACTAAGCAGCTTAAGACAATAAATATCTGTAACCTCATAATTTCTGTGAGATGCTTAGCTGGGTGACTGTTGCTCAGGGCACCCACAGATGGCAGCCAAGCATCCTGGTGAAATGCAGTCACCTTAGCACTTAGGTAGGGGGAGATCTACTTCTGAGCATTTTCACCTTTCTGTGCACAGACTATACTCTATTGGGCACAGTATGGCTTTCTTATTGCTCCTCTAAAAATTACCACAAACTTGGATGAAAGATGCAAATTATCTCGTATAGTACTGGAGATCAGACATCTACAATGAGTCAGTAGAGTCCATTCCTTTCAGAGAGCCTAAGGGAGAATCATTTCCTTTCTTTTCCAGTTTTTAGGGGCCACGCCCCTTCCTCCATCTGCAGAGCCATCAAGTAGCACCTTCTCTCCTCTCTGACTTCTGCTTCCATCCTTAGATCTTCTCTTTAAGTCTATTGTTGCACTCCTTGAGAGTACACTGAGCTCCCCTAGATAACTCCCCATTTCAGCATCCTTCACTTACTAATGGATCACAAGGAAAAGTCATTTCAGCCATATGAGACACCACAGTTACAGGTTCCAAGAATAAGTGCACGAACATCTTTGGAAGGGCTGGAGGAGACATGCCTTTTAGCAACCACAGTCACACAGACCAACCCTGGACAATATGGGAAGGGATTTATAAAAATGTGTAGAGAGATCACTGGAGACTGCCTACCACAAAACCTGTCTTCTACCTTGTTCCAGTGTTGAGTATTCTCTAAATTTCACTTATCATTAAAATGTATCTCATGCTGTAAAGAAAATATAGTAAAATGTAGATGGTATACTAGTATTCACTGTAAAATTCTTTCAACATTTGAATGTTTAAAAATTTTCATAAGAATACTGGGTGAAAAGTACCCCTTAGCTCTCATCCCCATGAAATCTTTTTTTAAAGACTTATTTCTTTATTTGAAAGGCAGAGTTACAGAGAGGCAGAGGCAGAGAGAGAGAGAGAGAGGTCTTCCATCAGCTGGTTCACTCCCCACATGGTCACAATGGCTAGAGCTGAACTGATCCAAAGCCAGGAGCCAGAAGCTTCTTCTGGGTCTCTCATGCAGGTGTATGGCCTGCTTTTCCAGGCCATAGCAGAGAGCTAGATCACAAGTGGAACAGCCTAGACTCGAACTGGCACCATATGGGATGCTGGCACTGCAGGTGGCAGCTTTACCTGCTACACTACACTGCCGACCCCTCCATGAAATCTTCCATGCTATTAGTTCTCAGAGAATTCTCTCTCCTCTGGTCTCCTATTTGTATTTGTTAGCTACGCTACTCACTTGGCTTCAAATAATATGGGTTTTCTCATATAGGAATGGATACTTCCAAATGATACAGTTAGGTTTTCAGGAAATGAGGACTACAACACACATCCCTCTTTTTCCCACAGCACAACCATAGCTTAGTAAGTACTCAATAATCAATAAATAATTATTAGTATATTTCAAGACACTAAAATATATATTTGTTTTGAAATCACTTTTAAAAATTAGGAGGAGAGGTGGGCCTTTGGTGCGGTAGTTAACTGTTTAGGAGGACCACATCCCATATCAGAGGCCTGGGATTGGATCTTGACTCAATTTCCCAATTCCAAGTTCCTACTAATGTGTACCCTTGGAATAAACAGTGGTGAAACAGATGATTGGCTACCTGCCACCCACATTGATGACCTGAATTGAGTTCCTATTTCCCAACTTGCACCTGGCTAAGCTCTCACTGTGGCAATTATATGGGGGAGTGAAGCAGCAGATGGGAGATCTCTTCCTCTCTCCCCCTCTCTCTCTCTCCCTTTATTTCTCTCTCTCTCCTCCCTACCTTTCAAATACATAAATAATTTTTAAATTTTTAAAATGAAAAATCAAGGTGTATACCAAGTAACTAAAGACTATTATTGCTTGTAAATAAAGATATTAAGATTCAAAGTCAGTATATTTGCCCTTTGTTATTTTTCAAAAGTGGGAATACACATTTGTGCTGATCCAGTCATACTTTTCAGCTGTATAAACAGCAGTAATTTGGAAAGCGCCTGACTAAAGTGAGGAGAGAGTGTGTGGCAATGAAAAAGACAGACTGTTGTTATAATCTCTGTATTTTGTCTTATTAGAATCCCTCATGCTTTAATGAACTAAATTTACTCTACATGAAATATATTTTTTTAAAAATCAATATATTCACAATTTAATAATGATATTACTATTCAAATGTCTCTTCTTAAAAGATATAAAGCCACTTTGGTAAATTACAAAAGTTTCCTGAACCATTTGGCAATCTCTTACTTAGAAAATTTTTGTTAATATTCATAACAAATTCTTACTGTATGTTCTATTACTGTATTACTCTGTTATTAGAGAATAAACCTAAAATACAGCAATATCCTTCACTCACATAAGAAAATACGAAATGAAAGAAAACCAAATTGTCCATTTGCAATCTATGCACCATTCATGGCATAGTCCATCACCTCTTCCCAATTAGGCATTGCTCTTGGAAGATACTTTAGCGTTCTTTCCCTGATAAAAGTTAAATTAACAAGTAATGCTAAACAGTAAGAAAAGTAAACATAAAGCACAACAACTCTAACACTAAGGCCTTTGTTCAAAAATGTCAGCCAAGGAAGATAAATCACCAAGGTGTAACTTGTCAGTCCCTTCTAAACCAAACAGCAAAGTCAAGACTTGGTATCCAATTCTCAGATGCTGCCAAAGAAAAAAAGTATTTTTTGGTCGAAATCTTCTGCAATCACTTATGGACACATTTATTTCAAAATAGAGTATATTCACAATGGACCCACAGTTGAGCAGGAAAGCAAAAACTTGTACTCAATCTTATGCTTCATTAATTTATATTTCCTTCCTGAATTGATGGGCTCAAGCTCAGGAAAAAGAAGAATAAAAAATTCATTCATTAAATATGTTTAAGGTTCAACTACAGTACTTTTGCAAAGTGTTCTATAATACGTGAAAGCATAATAGTCTCCATTTTCCAGTGAGCATATATTATAAAGAATTACATCGTTTAAAATATTCCTTTTCAATGAAATCAACAGAACTGGTTTTCTTATAACATTCTCTTATGGCACAACTTTGGCCTCATTATGATTTCAAGCTCAGTATTTAAGACTAATTTCCTTTCAGCTATGAAGCCTTTAAATACAGTTATGCTGACTCAGTCCTGGCCATAGGATCCAGAAGACTGAACCTGTAGATATCTCCAGTTAAAACTTAAACCTGTAGATATCTCCAGTTAAAGATGAATATGCTTTACATTCACCCTGTAAACCTGGACTAGCAACATTTATGAACTTTAAAGTACTGGAAGGCAAACACGAATGCTAAGAATTATCTAAACTATTAACTCTAAACTTTAATACTTTTAATCACAAGTAAATCTATCTATAGTTTTATTTCCTTTTTAATTTACCTGAAACCATTCTTTAGAATGAGTCTTCTCTCAGGCCGGCGCCGCGGCTCACTAGGCTAATCCTCCGCCTTGCGGCGCCGGCACACCAGGTTCTAGTCCCTGTCGGGGCGCCGGATTCTGTCCCGGTTGCCCCTCTTCCAGGCCAGCTCTCTGCTATGGCCTGGGAGTGCAGTGGAGGATGGCCCAGGTGCTTGGGCCCTGCACCCCATGGGAGACCAGGAGAAGCACCTGGCTTCTGCCTTCGGATCAGCGCGGTGCGCCGGCCGCGGAGGCCATTGGAGGGTGAACCAACGGCAAAAGGAAGACCTTTCTCTCTGTCTCTCTCTCTCGCTGTCCACTCTGCCTGTCAAAAAATAAAAAAATAAAAATAAAAAATAAAAAAAAGAATGAGTCTTCTCTCTGGTTCCTTTCAGGATTTAGGGTTCTCTATTGAGACTAAGTTCTGTATTTTCAAATGGACATCTTCACACATGGTTCACATGAACATGAATCTCAATACATCCCAAATCGAGATAACTGTCACCTTTGCCTTCCCCCACTTACCCCTAGAACACAGGCTGATGAAATCCTTACCTTGCTCAAACACTTTAAGAGCTCCTCACTACCTGCAACAAGTGACATACTATTCTTCATAAGCATGGCACAAGTGATAACACAATTCCTAGATGACAGTAACAAGTGAACATGACTTACAAGTGCCAAGTTTGCAAAAAACCAGCAACACTGAGCTATTCTCCCTCAGCAGCTCTTCAGGACTGTGTTATTCTCTGTTTGAGAAGAAACATTTTCCCATCCCAACAGGCTGTCCTGATTCCTCAGTACAGTAGGTCCTTTGATGGACCCTGAATTCTAGTCTTTCTTTGGTGGTTGGCTTGGCATTGCAATACCTCTTTCATTTTATCTCTACATGGAATGAAACTTTTCTGTATTGTTCACAAGATGCACTAAGGCTGGCAGACATCATTACAATACAATGTGTTTACAGAAGTATCAAAAATGAAAAATCGATGATGCACATACGAAGTGTTTGAGTTTCCTCAGTAGGTAGTCGCCAACCACTTACCAGAAACCTGGAATTTCAGCTCTTAAGCAGGCCCTCCACCTTACCCATCTTTACACTCCAGACACGTTTCATTTCCTCACAGCATCCTGTTTACTCCTTCAATAAATATTTATTCATTAAATAAACAGCAAGCAGTTCTTATTCACTGGGTACCACGTGCAGTTCTCCAGTCACATGTAAAGATTTCTGAACACAATTATGCTCAGTCACGCTCTGATGCCTTACACAGATTTCTTGAGTCTGGAATACAGTCCCTTATCCCCTCTTCTCAGCTTTCTTCTACAACGGAGTGTATAAAGACTCAAGAGCTGCTATTTACAAGAAACTGTTTTGGCTGCCCTATTTATTTATATCTATCATCTAAGAACAGAAATCAGCACTGCTCAAGATGACTACACAAGAAATATTGGTTCAGTCAATGTAACAAACACTTGGATTTTGTCTATCAGCCTACATTGTAATCAGCATATCATTATTATTGTCCACTTGTATAGTTCTTTTAAAATTTCATTTAAGACATACAAATTTCATGTATTGCATATATACAGATTCAGAAACATAGTGATAGTTTCCACCCTACCCTCCCTCTCGCCTATGTTTCCCTCTTTCTTCCTCCCCTTTCTCCTATTCCCACCCTTAATTTTTACAAAGATCTATTTTCAGTTTACTTTATACTCATAAGATTAACCCTACACTAATTAAGGAATTCAATAAATAGTATGAAGAAAAGAAAAAAAAACACACCGTTCCTCATCATTGGACACAGGGGCCGTAAAGAATCATCGAATCTCAAAATGTCAATCTGGCTCCTATACATTACATTTTAGGTACTCTATTAGTTACCCAAAAGCAAGGAAAACATGGTATTTGTCTTTTTGGGATTGGCTTATTTCACTAAGAATGATGGTTTCCAGTTGCATCCATTTTGTTGGGAAAGACAGGATTTCATATTTTTTTAATCACTGAGTAGTATTCCATGGTATATATATATACCATGATTTCTTTATCCAGTCATCAGTTGATGGACATCTGGGTTCATTCTATATCTTTGCTATTATGAATTGAGCTGAATTTAACTTGAGGGGTACAGATCACTCTTTCATTTGATAATTTCATTTCATTTGGGTAAATTCCCAGGAAAGGGATGGCAGGGCGGATCATATGGTGAGTCTATATTCAGATTTCTGAGTTATCTCCATACTGTCTTCCACAGTGGCTGCACAGTTTACATTCCCACCAACAGTGGATTAGGGTACCTTTCTGCCCTCATCCTTTTTCATCTTTGATTTTATTGATTTGGGTCTTCTTCCTCTCTCGCTCTTTTGGGGGGGGGCAGTTGGACCCATGATATATCAATTTTGTTCTTCATTTAGCTGATCTTTTGGAATTTTTGGTTGAATTTTGTTTATTTCTTTTCTAATTTTAATTATTTTTTCCTCCTAATAATTTTGGGTTTGGTTTGTTCTTTTCCTAGGTCCTTGAGGTATATTGATAGCTCATTTTTTGGTGTCTTTCCAATTTCTTGATGTAGGCACCAGTTGCTATAAACTACCTGCTTAACACTGCTTTTTCTGTATCTGATAAGTGTTTTATAACCTTCAATTCCACTTTTAAAATAAAATATAATCAATTGTTCAATAGCTAGAAAGAAATCATTCTGTTGCTATATATTCTTAGAAAATCAAAAGAGCTGCTTTTGAATAAAGAAGATAATTCAGAGTGAGTAAAGGAGGGAAGAATCAATATCAATAGATAATTCATACCAGTAATAGACCCTCTTCTGTTTGAAATTATGTGCTGTCCCTCACATCTTCCTTTGGACTCATTAGAGCCATTGAAGGTATGTCCTCTATTTCTTAGAAGTCATGTTGAAAAGGAACAGAAATGCCAGACCAGGATGCTCCAAAAGATGATGCATTCAAGAACGTTCAAAACTCTAGGCTGATGAAAAAGAACATTACTCTTCTCCACAGGATAGTTCAGTTTTTTTTCTAATTTTAAGTTAGTGTAAAAACAAAGACAGATTGGGCATGATCCCTGGAAACTCAAAAATGCAGCTTTCCTTCATGATTTGGTTATATAAAGGTAGAATGTGCCAGGCTTCTTTAAGCATGGATTAAGAATTTCAGGCCAGGGTAGACAGACAGGCTAGAGTAGGTCAGTTGTAAAGAATGTCCACTCAAATGTTCCCTAACACTTTGAGCCAGAAAAAAAAAACCATTATGACATGTTATTCATAAATTGTAAGCAACTTTCACCGAAATTACCGTCTTTAGGGAACAATTATAATAATACTGACATAGGGTGGCCGGTTAGCTCAGTTGGTTAGAGCGTGGTGCTAATAATACTGACATCAACACATGTAGAAGTCCCTAGAGTTGTCCATTTGTCATGCAATGCACTTTACATATTTTAACCCATTTAATCCTATTTTCAAGTACATTTTATAGACATGAAACTGGGGAATCACCAAGGTATCAGGACCCCAAGTTTCACAGCTGGTTAAGTGGTGGCTGGGTCTGGAGTTGGCCCGATTCATCATTACCCTCCCACTTAGCAGGTAAAAGCTTGAGTCCAACACATCTGTGATCAAACAGCAGCCTTGCCATTTATTAGCTACTTTAAAACAATGCATTTTAGATATATTAAATGCTCAACATATATGAATTTAAAATATCAGTAGAAGAAAACAGGGTGTGCATTGTGGTACAGTAGGTTAAGCTAGCACTTGGGATGCCTGCATCCCTTATCAGT
The DNA here is from genome assembly GCF_051225735.1 of Oryctolagus cuniculus. Taxonomy (NCBI): domain Eukaryota; kingdom Metazoa; phylum Chordata; class Mammalia; order Lagomorpha; family Leporidae; genus Oryctolagus; species Oryctolagus cuniculus. The sequence goes on from NC_142873.1 coordinate 26,787,994, forward strand.
AACTGGTTCAAATATCAGCTGCTCTGATTCCAGTCCAGCTCCTTTCTAATGCATTCTGGGAGGTAACACATGATGGCTTAAGTGCTTGGACTCTTGCCACTCACATAGTGGAGTTCTTGTCTCCTGGGTTCAGCCTGGTTCAACCCTGGATTTTGGGAAGTCAACCATCATATGGAAGATTTTCTCTCTCACACTCTGCCTTTCAAATAGATGATAAAACACAATTTTTAACAGCTCTAGTTTTTTCCCTTATGATATTCTTCCACTGTCTAATCCTGCCTTGCTAAAGATGTTTATGTACAAGCTAGTGTGCAGTACATAGATTTCTAGATCCCTTCAAATCAGCTTCCCAAGCATACTTAGAAAAAAATGCAACTAAGTTAATAAGCAAAGCTGCAAGAGGCTTCCTCATACTCAACAACACAATGTTTTGCTATAATGCTTGCTTTGAAGTTCCTTTTTAAATTGTTGTTTATTTGTTTGAGAAGGAGATAGATAGTTGAGACTGGGCTAGGCTGAAGCTGGGAGCTGAGAATGCAATCCAGGTTTCCCATATGGGTGGGAGAAACCCAGTTATGCGCAATATCACCACTGCATCCCAGAGCCTGTATTAGCAGGAAGCTAGGGTCAGGAGTCAGAGCCAGGAATCAAATGCAGGTATTCTGATTTGGGATGCGAGTGTCTTAACTGGCATCTTACCTGCTAGGTTAAATGTCCACCACTGCTCTCAACTCAATTCTTCGATGCTATTTAAAACTAAGAGTCAAGGGGGCTGGTGTTTTGGTGTAGCCAGTAAAGCTGCCACATGCAATATCGACATTGCATATGGGTGCTGGTTCATGTCCTGGCTGCTCCACTTCTGATCTAGCTCCCTGGTAATGGTCTGAGAAAACCAGCAGGAGATGGCCCAACTGTCTGGGCTCCTGCCATCCACATGGGAGAACCAGATGAATCACCTGGCTCCTGGCTTTTGCCTGGCCCATTGCTGGCCGCTGCCTCCATCTAGGCAGTGAACTAGCAGATGGAATTCTCTCTCTCTCTCTCTTCTCCCCCCATCTCTGTCTCTCCCTCTCTGTAACTCTTTCAAAATAAATAAATAAACCTTCAATAATAAACAGAGTCAAAATTCTTCAAAGAAAAAAACTCAAAATGATAATTAAACAGTACAACATACCATTTAGCAATTATAGAAACTGATGTTCATATCAAATAACAACTTAGTCCAACATTACCCAATCAGTAAGTGGAATAACATGAGCCTATGTCCATAGTTGCAAATATACTTTTCCCAGTAGGTAGGTCTTATATATGAAAGCTTCTCATCACCCCAGGTCTTTCTAAGGCATCTTCCTATCCCCAAGCTCAATTTCTCAAATTAACTACTAGAACATTCTTAAAGACAACTTGATCAAGGCTCTGTGACATTTGTGGTCACATTTAGAGAACTTAGAAGCCAAAAAGCCAAGGAATACTTTAACGATCTGAAAACTAAATATCCTTAGGCAAAAAAGTTGTTTTTCCTAAGACTTAAAGCCCAGATGAAAGGATGAAAAATTCTAATTCCATGAAAATAACACAAATGAATTTTTTTTCTAAGAAGGAGCAGTCACAGAGATGTAGCTCAGAAGACAGGAATTGGAATCATTAAAAGCTAAACTAGCAAATAAAGCAGTGTCTGAGCCATTCAAGCTCTGGAAATACTTGAGTTCTGCTCACTAGGGCTGATGCAGAACTATCTTCCTCTTAAAAGTATCTGAAGTACAGGAAATGTCACTCAATATGGAATTTTTATCCCAAACTGCAGAAATGGGAAGTATTCTGTCTTATAACAAGTGCTGCATGGTGAAGATGACTGAGCAAGATATGCTAAGACCTTGTCAGTTAGGTGAAACCTGAACTATGTGAACAGCTACTTAGAAGAAAAAAGCTTAAACATATATCCAAAGACTACTACTATTTTCTCCATCTTTTTTATCAGTCACTTATAAATACTTGCACTTCAAAAATGCAAATATAAAAGAGTCATTTTCATCTCAAAATGTGTAATAATTTTTATCTCTTGGAGCGATAGGATAAATTCCTTCTCTTTGGCTTCATTCCCTTGTTTTGTTTTGATTTTGCAATTTGGTGTGTAGAATTTGATAATCTATAACGAATTGTAAAATGTCTGTGAATACTCACCCATGCAAGTCTGTACAAACAGTAAGATTGTATGAAAGGTCAGTCTTATGAGGTGCCCACCAGGGATACCTTGCAAATTTAATGTCTGCATTAAGGCTTTCTGTATAGAGACCTGTGGTGCATTTCATACTTCCACAGAGGCGAAGAAGGCCACAACAGGAAGAGAATACTTTCACCTAAGTCATGTCTCTCAGGGATCCCATATACTTCAATGGCTTAGTGGAGACAAGCCAGGGCATTAGGTTGCTCATGAGCAATTCTAATCACTCCAGCACCCTGTGGTAATCCAGACACATACTTGGAGTTTTTCCAGGGAGCTGTTCTCAATCAGGCAATTGTCTTGATAATAAAACAATTGCATACTCAGCCCCATTTAAAACGTCCACACTGCCAGGACCACTAGACCTTCTGTTAAAATATACAAGGTTCCCTTTTATCCTCTGTGTTATCACATGCAGGAGGAAATGAAAAGGACCCTACTGAGGAAAGAGTAGGTGTGCTTCCTTATTTTTTCCATTGCAATGTATTTAATATTTCAAAAAAAGACTGAAAACACTGTTACAAAACTGCATGGAACAACTAAAAATCAAAAAACATACATCCACTAAACAAGTATTTACCTAGCACCCCCAGTAAGTTAGTGCAGAATGAATTACAATATAGGTAACTGAAGCCATAGGGAAATGCTTATTTTATTCTGAAACAGGGCAAAGCTGTGCTAATGTTGAGACAAACAGCATAACATCATGAAATCCAGAGAGCATAATTATTCCTGGGGATGATATGTTCATGTTTTCCCTATATAGATAGTCTTTTATCTGAATAGCCCAAACTCTCAAAGCATTGGAATTAATTTCTACTTTGCAGGAAATTGTGCTTTAAGAAAAATCTTACTGTGATCATATGAGTTATCAAGACAGGGTTTAAAAATTTAAAGTGTCTCTACTTCATGTATTATTTAATGCAAGACTTGAGTAACGTGGGCTCAATAATTTTAGCTGGATTTAAATTCTCAGTGCACTTATTATTTTTTTTTTTGAAAGGCAGAGTTAGACAGTGAGAGAGAGAGATAGAGAGAGAGAAAGGTCTTCCTTCCGTTGGTTCACCCCCCAAAATGGCTGCTACGGCCAGCACGCTGCGCTGATCTGAAGCCAGGAGCCAGGTGCTTCCTCCTGGTCTCCCATGCAGGTGCAGGGCCCAAGCACTTGGGTCATCTTCCACTGCCTTCCCGGGCTACAGCAGAGAGCTGGACTGGAAGAGGAGCACCTGGGAAAGGATCCGGCGCCCCAACGGGGACTAGTACCCGGGGTGCCGGAGCCACAGGTGGAGGATTAGCCAAGTGAGCTGCATTGCTGCCCTATATGCACTTATTTTTGATAAATGCTTTGAAGGCAAACTATGTACCTGTTTGTCCCAAGCAAATAAGTGAGGAGCCCAGTTTCAGGCAAAAAAAAAAAAAGTTTTCTTTGCTTGTTAATAATTAACGATTTTCAGCTGAAAATTCAGAAAGAATACAATTCTTCACCATTCATATAGACCTCAAAATAAATTCTGGATCAGTTTATTCCATTTTAGTCCTAAGCTACCACTTTTGCCATTTTAGGATTTTAGCACAAAAAGGCAAGGAGAGTAGCAGGAATTTCAAATCAGTAAGGTCTAATTTTTTTAGAGCTCATGACAAAAATATAAAATACTAAAATAATTAGTGACAAAAGATGTTGGATGGGTTGAGGAACTGTAATTGCTTATAGCATTAATTCCACAAACATGAAGCCTATACAATATTTGAACATCTTGCTTATGGTATGTATTTAGGATTAAAAAATGGATTAAAACTCACATTGGATTATTTGTCTTCAAGGGATATAGGTCCAATGCTAATTTTCTGCCTATTGCTAGAGATAATATACATTCAGTCACTCCTGGTATTCAAAGCTCTCAAAGCCAGACAACAAGTGCTGCCAATACTCAGGTTCTTGACTTCACTTCAAGAAAGCATTCAGGAGTGAGTTGGAGAACAGAAAATATCAAGCAGCAACTGTTTCACTGATAAAGCAAAAGTGCACACTCTACAGTAAGAGTGTGGGCTCACTAGAGGGGAGTGACCCTGTCCCTGAAGTATTTTTAGCATTATATGCACTGTTCAATGAAAAGGGAGATATATTCTAATACAGGGAAGGAATATGCATGATTTTTTCTGGGAATTAAGTAGAGATTTCCCAGAATCTAGCTACCACCCTTTTTCACTCCTTATATGGTCTTATGTTTCCTATCATGGTGGCTGGTAGGTGTGTCATCTAGCATGCTAATATATTACAATGAGTGTAGAATGAGCTGTAAGTCAGTCTAGATCAGGCTTGCCTCCCTAACTTGTATGATCCTGGAAAGGGATCCATTTATCTTCAGAGCAAGAACCAAAGGGGAACCAAAGGGGAGCCAAATCCACATCCTGTAGGCCTTGAGATAGAAACTGCCCCTAAGTGACTCAACTGTTCCTTCCAGTCCACCGCCTCAGTATCTACAAAGTGATATATATGATGGCTGATGGATTCATATTATAGCAAATGTAAATCCTGTCATGAGACACTTCAGTGATATATACATCATCACTAAAAATACACACAGACTGGAGAAGAAAGGGAAAAAAATTAAAACAAAGTGATTCTCAGGCATTTTTCTCGAAAACTAATCACCTGTTTAAGTGAGGGCCTCAGTGACAATTATCACACCAATTAATAGCAATTTTCAGCTCTTGTTTCTCAGGATTTGCCTCTTTCAACACACATACAGTGAACGTTACCACATGCACTGTTCTGTGTTCTGGGGATACATGGAAAAAAAGATGGAATGCTTATCCTTGAGGTGTGTGTAGTCTAGAGGAGAAGACATTACATGCACAATCTGACAAACAATATGGTATGGGACCTCTTAAGTGAAGCAGTGGTAAGGACAGGATGCAATGTAAGCCAAGAAGAGCAACCCTCTAAGTCAGCCATGGGGAAACAAGAAAGGCTTCCTTAAAGAATCTCTTTATTATATTATTTGTATTCCAAACACCTGGCACAGTGCCTGGCACATAAAAGGCAACTGATAAAAGTAGGTGAAAGTATTTTAAGCAATGTGAATATCTGAACAGCTTAAAAATTCTGAAACAAAGGAGATAAACAAGGGATCTTCAAAAAGTTCACGGAAAACACGTATTATGCAAAAACTTTGCATGGATTTCAGAAATTTTGGGCATTAAAATAAATTTATCTTTTAATTCCATTTCTTATAAATGTTTTACATACCCTGCTACATTAAGTGAATATTAAAAACAAGGAGTTTAGGGGGCCAGCACTGTGGCATAATAGTAAAGCCACCGCTGGCAGTGCTGTCAGCCCATACGGACGCAGGTTCCAGTCCCTGCTATTCCACTTCCGGTCTAACTCTCTGCTATGGCCTGGGAGAGCAGTAGAAGATGACCTAAGTTCTTGAGCCCCTGTACCCGCAGGGGAGACCTGGAAGAAACTCCTGGCTTCAGATCAGCACAGCTCCGGCTATTGCAGCCATCTGGGGAGTGAACCAGCAGATGGGAGATAGGGGAGATTTCTCTCTCTCTCTCTCTCTGTCTCTCTCTCTCTCTCTCTCTCTCTGCCTCTGTCTTTCTGTAACTCTGCCTTTTAAATAAATAAATACATCTTAAAAAAAAAAAAAACAAGGGAGATATGGTGGGAAAGATCACTATATTCCTAACGTTGTACTTATCAAAGCTGTACTCATTAAATAAAAGGTTTCTTTGGAAAAAAAAACTAGAAGAATTAAAGTTTAATATGTGATATTTGCTTTAAGAGACAGAAGAATGAGGTATTATACTGGAGGTCATTAGAAAGCTTCTTGAAGGCCATGAGAATTTGAACGGTCTTTGCAAAGCTGCTGTAGACTTTATGAGGTAGAAGGATGAGGGCAAGAAATCCCTGTTGTAGGTCGCTGAAGAGTCTGGCTAGGGATTTGGAGCTGGGTAAAATAGTGACCCATGAAGAGTTTGAATTCTAAGGCTGAAGAATTCAAACTCTGTCTTGTAAATTAAAGGAAGTCACCATAATTTTTTGAGCAATGTGATAGCATAAAAGTGTCCATATATGTGTGTATATTAAAATTATAGAAATTTCTTTATTCCCTTGAACACATATACTCTCACCTATTTTTTTCTAAAAAATTGTCATCTTGGTAGCAGGGGAAGGGAGAGGAGAGGAGAGGAGAGGAGAGGAGAGGAGAGGAGAGGAGAGGAGAGGAGAGGAGAGGAGGAGAGGAGAGGAAAAGAGAGGAGAGGAGAGGAGAGGGGAGGGGAGGGGAGGAAAGGGGAGGGGAGGAAAGGGGAGGGGAGGAGAGAAGGCAGGAAGTTAATTTTCTCCTCTTTTTATTACTGTAAGAAGAGTTAGGGAGCTATTATTGAGCTCTTTCCAATAGTTACAGTTTGAATATGCCCACCCCTCCAAAATTCATGTGCTGGAAACTTAATCCCCAGTGCAACAGTACAGGAAGATGAGGCCTTTAAGGGGTGCCCATGAGGGCTCTGCCTTCATCAATGGATTAATACCACTATCACAGAAGTTGCCCCCTGCCCCACCACATGATGTCTTCAAGTTGTGGCACAGCAAGAAGGTCCCCAATAGCTGTGACCTCTTGATCTTGGACTTTCCAGCCTTCCAGCCTTCAGGATCACGAACCAGATAGACTTCATTGTTTATAAATTATCTAGTCTGTGATAGTCTATTACAGGGGCTATTATGGTTTAGATATTAGTTTGGGTGCCCCAAAGCCTTTATAGGAAAGGATTCATCTCCAAAGTCTTACGTTTTTGGTACTAACAAAGTGAAAAATTAATCCAATTATGGCATTTAGAGATGAGGTGATTAAACTGTATTAGGTTGTTAGGGTGCAGTCCCTCTGATGAAATCATGGTAGCTTTAAATGGAAAGATGTTAAGTACACACACGTTCCCTATTGCTTTGTGATTTTCTACACTGCTTTGGGACTCTGCCAGAGAGAGCACCATTACCAGATGCTAAATCAACAGGACTGCCTCATCTTGGACTGGGAACCTCCAAAACAATGAGGCAAAATAAATCTCCCTGCTACCCAAGTAGCCTGCTTCTTTGCAGACAAGAAAAGCCAACCGATACAGCAGCACAAAACAGACTAAGATGCCAACTGTACTTCCTTTTGCTATTTGAAAATTTTCAGTATGTAATTAATACATTATAAAGTCTCAAGCCCATGTTTGTTACAACATTATTACAACAAGCAAGACATGGATTTAACCTAAATGGAAATAACCATTAACAAATGAACACAAAAAGATAATGTGATTGATACACACACACAAACACACACACATAAGTTATTTAGCCTTAAAAGTAAAAGTAAATCTTGCCATCTGTGACAGTGTGGATGAACACCATGTTAAGTGAAATAAGCCAGACAGAGAAAAACAAATCCTGCATGATCTCACTTACATATGGAATCTAAAAAAGTCAAACTTACAGAAAAAGAAAGTAAGAAAGGTTGCTGGCAGAGATCAGGGGTTGGGAAAATGAGAGAAATGCTAACCAAAGGGTAAAAACATTCAGTTATAAAATGAAATAAGGTCTAAAGACCCAATAATACTGTATGGCATACTTGACCTTTGCTAACAGAGGAGATCTTAAGTATTCTTTTTTTAATCTTATGTATTCTATATCACACACACACACACACACACACACACAAAGAGGTTACTATGTAAAGTAATGAATATGTTAATTAGCTTCATTGTAATTATTTTGCAATGTATTTTTATCAAAATTGTATGGCTTATACATGCATCATTTTTACTTGTCAAGTATATCTCAAGCTAGGGAAAGATGGATTATGCTTCTGTATTAAAGTAAAGTAAAGAGATATTCATTCTGAAAACATCTTCCACAGCTACTTTTCAAGTCTCTTCACGAACCCTAAAAAATGAAGCGAGTAATATTCCCTCATAATGATCTGAATAAGGGCTAAAATAGATTGAAGTAAACTATTGTGTAAAATATTTTTTCAGTTCTAGAAAATTTGTAAATACTTACATAATAATACTGTAGTGTTTTTTAAAAGTTTTTAATATTACAAGGTAACATTTTAAAAATTGGCAACATATTCATATACTTCAAAATTCAAAAATCAGAAAAATACAAAGAATAATTATCTTTCTCACCCTGACTACAGTATTTTTAAAGCAGGAGAAATATATAAGAAAGCCATCTCTCTGCTTTTTAAAAAATCTGTTCTGCATGTTTATTTGTGTCCCTGAGTAATTGTCACCATGACAACATCTTACATTAAGCTACCTAACATTAATCAGGAGGTCAGAATTTATTACCAAATGTTTGGAAAGCAGACTTAATGTGTCTTATTTGACCCAAAATGATGGTTTTTGAACTTAAAAATCAAGAATTCACTAAGGGAAATCTCTTACGTTGATAATCGAGCAACAACATGTATGTCATTATGTTATACTAGATTTGAAGCATTTTCATTATATAAAACACCATATAAATAATCAAAAGCAGAGATTAGGCATGATATTATGCATTGCTTTTCAATGACAATAATAGCAAATATTGCTATGTTTCTGAACATTATACAAATATTTACTAACATAAGTCTATGCCTAATATACTTGTTCAGTGAAGCCTTTGAAGTACAGAAACAGCAAGAAATTTAACCAAATGACAGAATATATTTTTTAATTCTTTTGGAAATATACATTAGCCAAAATGTTGCCTCAGAGAACCATACTCTTAGAGGAAAAAGTTAGTAAGCATCAAAGCCCAGTGGATAAATCCTTTTTTTAAAAGATAATCACCAAGAGAAAATCTACAACCTATGGTTGCGGTACCTCCTGGAGTTTAGCAGCAGTCAGTTCCATGGAGTTCTTCCCTTTGCTCAATCTAAATCTCTGGTAGTAATTTACACTAATTTATTTTGTTTACTATCTCTTGAAGATGAATTGTGGCTGAACATTCTTCTTACGTTGAAATCTAATTTATTTAAAGGCAGTTAAGTCAATATTAAGCTTCTTCACCAGTCAAAACAACACCTTCTTTCTTAAACTTCTCCCTCCCTTCAGAGACCCTGCCACACACCCTGCCAGATCATTTCAGTTGTTCATCTGTGATGTCCCTCCCAAATTTTCATACCTCTGTTAAAATGTATCTATTCAAATAGAGTCACATCTCATTAAATAAACGCAACCAATGCCAAGCAGCAAGGAAGCAGGAAGCATTATTCTAAATTGATTTCTATCATATCAGGTGTCTTAACAGCTCATGGAAATGTGTACTATAGAAAAATTAATGGATTTCAAATTTTTGCTAATAAAAAGCTTATCATTTAATTCCTTTTTCTATGAATTTCTGAAGTACCTTTGCATCCTCTCTTTACCACATCCCAGCAAGTCTATTGATTTATTTCATATTGTTCTAATATTGTGACAAATTTTCAAGTATTTTATTTCACTCTAATATTGTAAAAAACTCTTTTTAAAATTTCTTTATGAATCCTAAATATAATGCTGAAGTTAAGCTAAGAACTGCATCATGATGATATTCATATCTTGCTTTGTTCTCTTTAGCCCCGTGTCATTCACTTGTTCCTCCTGAACTATACTTCACTGTTCATTGCTTGATGGAATGGTAAGCATCACTTTGAGTTTGGATGATACAGGAGGTTAACACCACCTATCCAAAATACCATCAGCCAAAGACTAACAAACTTACTAAGAAGTTTGTCACCAAAACCAGTAAGAGGAAAAGTGAAAATAATCCAGCCCCCAAACCAAAGGTGATAAATTAATATTGCTCTTTTCCCCCCAAAGATTAATTTATTTATTTACTTGAAAGGCAGAATGATAGAAAGAAAAAGATCTTCCCATCTACTGGTTCATTCCTCAAATGCCCACAATAGCCAGAGCTGAGTCAGGTTGAAGCTAGGAGCCTGGAACTCTATCCAGGTCTTCCAGGTGGGTGGCAGGGAACCAAGGACTTGGGCCATCATCTGCAGTTTTCCCAGGAGCATTAGCACCTACATGAGGACCAGAGCAGCCAGGATTCAAACCAGAGCTCCAATATGGGATGCTGGCATTTCAAGTGGTAGCTTAATGTGCTGTGCCACAATTCCAGCCCCAATTCTTAGTTTCAAACAGTGTGTTTCAATCTATTAATAGGGTAATTGTTAGGATTGTTGAGGTAACTTATATTTTACAACACAAACCAGGTTAGTGCCTTAGTGAAAATCTCTTAATGGTATTAGCTGGTATGTGGCATCTACTTCATGAGGACAGACAGGAAACTCAGCAACACACAGAGCACATACATTACTGAATTCCTGTTGCAAAATGATAATGAAACAAGGAATAGAATCAAAAGTTTCCTAAAATCTCATCCTGATCAAAACTGATGATCACATCAACTATTTCTTAAAATAGATTTCATGAAAATCAGCTTTGCTATGAATCTTTTGGAAGATAAAGAAGCATGTTTATCCATATGCCAAATTTCTAAAGAGAACCAATCCATATGAAAAATAAACTCAGTTCTATGTGGGGTAGGTTATACTCATCACGGCAGTCTTGGACATTAACACAAACTTAGGTGAACTTAACTGTAGCAGAAACTACAGTGTCATGTCATTTTGTGATTGAAACTTATTTTCAACTAATAAAAGCCCTTTTCTGAAGAGATTATATTAAAAAAGTACAAGCCAATGAAAACATCTGACAGTCTGATGAATCTAACAGGATTCACAAGTCGTGGTGGTTGTTTTTTTTTTTTTTTCCATAGATGTCTTTTCCTCCTTATACCCATCACCTGTTACATAGCCTGGCATTGAGTGCAAAGTTAAAAGAAGCAGAAACTAATAAATAATGCTGATGGGTCTCAAGTTGCAGGATAATTTTCCAAAGAAGTATGTTACCACTTAGATAACCTGAATCATTTGCCTCTCTCATTTCCTAGCATATTTGTGAATGCTTACATGATCATGCATACATACCAGCAAACAAAACAACCCTTATATTTAGAAGATACACATATAGAAAACCATTAGAGCATGATCCCCAACATGATTCTATCAACACCAAGAATATTCCTACAAAAGATTATTTACATATTTAAAGCAACATCTAATTGATTAAACCATACTGCTTATAACTGTAGCACACCTAGACGTATTAGGAATCTTTTATTGAATAATAAATTTTTATTTAAAAATAATTTTTATACATCAGAACTATCAGCAACATTTAATTTTTTTTTGTTTTTGAAAACAAATCTCCTAGGATCTTATGTATATAGTTGATATATTTTAAATTTGGATTTTTATCATTGGTTTGCTTCCACTGACTGGGAACCTTTATTTCTCAAGCTAGCAGAAACCAAAAGTCCTTCCTCTGCCAAGCTTTCAAGGCCCTCCATCATCCATCCCTACTCTGTTTCTTGAATCCTGTTTCCCTCCCTTCCCATTGCATACACTCTGTTCTAGACAAGCTATTTTGGATGCGCGTGGCCTATCTCTTCCACTGTCTGCCTTGGCTCATATTTGTCTCATTAATAGGTGCTCTCAACACCCACTTTCTGCTCCAAGAAGTCTTCACTGGCACATCCTTGATCCCTTTCTTTGTGCCCCTCATTGTACCGCTCAGATCTTAAGCAAATCCCTAAAACTGACCTCACCTTCTCCTCCTCTTCCTCACACCTTGATCTAGCCCCACTGGCTTCCAGGCGCACTCTTCCTCAGGACTTTGGCACAAGCGGGTCCCACCATAGGAAAGGCTCCCTCTTCAGCAATCCACAAGCTCACTGCTTCAGATATCACTTTTCCTAATTGCCCTTTTTACCACAGCAACCACATTTCCAAATTTCTGATTCCTTTTCCTTACTATATTTTTTCTGCTGCAATGGACTGTCACAAGAGCATAAACTTTGTCTGTTTTATTTGCTGTGGTATCACTCATGGGAATTTAAAACTGTCTGGAGTATAATAGGTACTCTAAATATCTGCAGAATTAAATGAATTTATTGAATGTTAAAGATACTGTAAGTGCTTTGTAAGTCTAATAAATTAAATGAATTTATTAAAATATGTCCTAAGTGCTTGATAAGTATTATCTCATTTAATCCTCACAATACCCTTTGATGAATGTTCTGTTATCATCCCCAGTTTGGAGATGAAGAAATATAACACAGAGTGAATTAAATATACCTAAGTGATGAGCAAGTGGCAGTGTGGGGAATCAAGCTCTTAACCACAAAAGGATCAAGTATTTTGTACCTCATATGTCTTTAATATTGGCTATCAGATCTTATATCCATTCTATTCTTACCATAAATTGCTAGTCAACTACTGCAAACAGTGAATCTATTTTTCTAGACAATCACTTCTCGGCCTTTTGGCTAAGATCAAGTGTATTTTTTTCTAGAGATATAGTTCCCTTTTAAAAAGAATTTGAGTCCCAGAGAGCTGGGACTGGAAGAGGAGCAACTGGGACAGAATCCGGTGCTCCAACCGGGACTAGAACCGGGGGTACCGGTGCTGCAGGCAGAGGATTAGCCAAGTGAGCCAGGGTGTCAGCCGATGCTAGTATCTTTTTAAATTAGTCAGGAAAGGCCGGCGTCGCGGCTCAATAGGCTAATCCTCCACCTAGCAGCGCTGGCACACCGGGTTCTAGTCCTGGTCGGGGCACCGGATTCTGTCCCGGTTGCCCCTCTTCCAGGCCAGCTCTCTGCTGTGGCCCGGGAAGGAAGTGGAGGATGGCCCAAGTGCTTGGGCCCTGCACCCCATGGGAGACCAGGAGACGCACCTGGCTCCTGCCTTTGGATCAGCGCGGTGCGCGGGCCGCAGCGCGCCAGCCTTGGTGGCCATTGGAGGGTGAACCAAGGGAAAAAGGAAGATCTTTCTCTCTGTCTCTCTCTCACTATCCACTCTGCCTGTCAAAAAAAAAAAAAAAAAAAAGTCAGGAAAAACATCTCGAATGGTCTGCAACAGGAAAAATGAGTCTACACTAAGTCTAGGTGCTTGAAAATTTTCAAAAATACGAATTGTAACACACATGGTCTACAACATGGGAAGGGGTGAGGCTCAAAGCTTGGCCCAAAGTTTTAAGTGGAAGCAGTCATACCAATGGGAACTCACTGAGCTGATAGCCACACCATACACACTGATGTGGTCATATGAGAGCTCTGCAGCCAACTGCCATGCCTGCTGATTGGTGCCCCTGCTAATCTGGTTGTTAACTATCTTGAAAACCATCCCTGAAGGTAACACATGACGTGTTTAATATATCCCAGATACTATGCTGAGAATATTCATGGATTAACCCATGCATTCCTCACAACCACCTTATGAGGCAGAAATTCTTATTATCCTGTTTTCACAGATAAAAAGAAAAAGTCATGGATGATAAGCAATTCTCCCCAGGTGACACAGGAAAGTAAGCAGAGAAATTGGACATGTGCCTGGTTGTCTGGCTCTGTGGTCTCAACCCTCTACAACTACACTCTACTTCCTAACATCACCACCAACAAAACTGGTTGAGCACTGTTTAAAGGAATGATAGAATATTTTAGATAAGCCTGAACATTTGCATAAATAATTATAGCTTTCCAAAAAAAACCTAAAATCATTTCAATTCTTCTTAACAATTGTGTGTCCTTTAAGCTATTCTTAGCAAGCCCTTTAAAGGCATAAATTTTGTATTATTTATCTTGTATCTCCAGCACAAAGCTTAACACAGTAGGATTCTGATAAATATTTATGGAGTGAATGAATGAAAGAATAAATGAATGGAATTACTAGAAGTTTATTTGTACATCTCATCTGAAAAATGGCACTTTTCCAAGGCTGCGAGTGTAGGCTCAGGCAAAATCATTAAGGTTTCAGATTATAATGTACAGTAGTGTTGTAAAAGCACCATACAGGATAAAAATAAAATCCCTAAAGGTGGGGGAGAAATCATATTTGAAAGGAAAAGTTTTAACCTACTTCAGTGTATGGTCAGCTTTTATAATCCTGGTTTCACAGGTGTATTTTTTTTCCCCAAGCTCAAGGTCCACTGGATTCAGAAATGTGTTGCTATTACTTGTAAACATGCATATGTATGATCTGGTAATGTTTATTAGGGGAAAAAAATCACAATTTGAATGATGGGTCTTTATTTTTATAATGTTTAAATTTTTATTCCTCAAGACATAGTTTGCCTTCATTGAGACTGTTCTATTTTGAATGCCAACCTCATAACATATTTAAATTGTAAAAGGACTACCAAACAGAAAACTGAAAAAGAACCTCCAGAATAGTTTTCTGAAAACAGAACCAGTCTAACATGTCTCCTCCTATTTACTCCACCCGTATAACTTATCACAAATGGAGTTTTAAATGGCTGTATCGAAGTACTTCCATTCTGCTATTCTTAAATGGAATGATGTAAAACTAACAACAAAAGACGGTTTCCCTGATTCCTTCCCGCTTCGCTCTCTCAAAATAATAATAATGCCTGCCTACAAAACACTAGAAGGAGACTTTCGTTTTAATTCCAGCTGAAGCAAATGTTACAGTTGTATTACTACACACCAACAGGAAGCAAAATTACTCATCTGTCCTACTCAGATATGGAAGATTAGAAGATTCAACACATTTTCTCCCTTCTTAAAAGATCCTATGTGATGGGATTAAACTTGGCAAATTTCAAAATACATTTATGTACAGGGTTTTAAAATGGAATCCCTTTGCCATTCACTTTAGCTTTAAACAGCTTGTTTATCTTTTTCCTGCTAGCACAGAATGTGGTGCAGAAATGGAAACCAGATTTCTGTATGTAGTGAATTTCATGTGGTTTCCACATTTCTCCTGGCAGTAGTTTCCCAGCAGACATTCATCTAAAAAATTCCTCCTTGAATGCTTTTTAAGTAAGATGGCATCTGTAGCATTTTGTGGCACATTCTAAGCACACTCTCAAAACATTGCAAGTGGCTCTGCATGATAGTGTTCTACACTGCAGTTTTAAGTCTTTATAAGGCTAAATAAAGATTATATAATGTAACTTAAGATGATTTTTAGTGGCCTTGATGCTACTTTTTTTTTTTTTTTTACTCTTTCCATTCAGGAAAATTTCAGATTGATACATACATGCGTATGCAACTGATTTCCTTTGAGAAACCATTGTGGGACATACATAGAAATTGCAGAGACCCTACCCTGAAGGCACTTGTAACCAAGTTAGAAAGTTAAGCTATAATGTGAAAACAAGCCAACCATCAGTTTAAGAAGAATTCACAGAGCACAGGCAACAAGCGGCTAAACGAATGGAATGAACAATAAGGCCTATATGATTATCAGGAAATATTTGGTATGCAACAGTAAGAGACCTGATTTAAAATATAAGGGTGTGATCAGTCTATAGCTCTAACTTTCTCCTATCTCCCTTTGTAAGACATTGTTTAAAAAATAGTTAAAGGCCACTGGCTCATAAAAGAATTATTTTAAAGAACACATGGAAGTATATAAGCCATTTGATTTGGTCTAGGAGCTATTTGTTGTTAAGCAATGTATACTTAGAGATAATGTGCTTTTAAGTTTTACTTACTTATTTGTATTTATTTGAAAAGCAGGTTTCAGGTTTCGAGAGACAGAAACAGATGGAGGGAGAGAGGGAGGGAGGGAGAGAGAGAGAGAGGGATTTTCCATTCAATGGTTCAGTCCCCAAGTATCTGTAGGCCCAGAATTCAATCTGGGTCTCCCACACAGGTGACATAGAACCATCTGCCTGAATCATCACCTTCTGTCTTCCAGGGTTCACGTTAGCAGAAAGCTGGAATTAGAAGGAGCAGAACCAAGGTTCAAACCCAGGCACTCTGGGTGGGGGGTGGGGGTGGGATGTGGGATTCCCAAATGGTGGAACCATGACTCCAACCCCTAGGACTGAATTTATCCAATTAGAAATTTAAGGAAGAAAAAAAAAACCACAATTTTTTGAATAGTCTAACAAATTTTTACTCAGTTAGGGTATCATATGGGAAATTAACGTGTGTGACTATTCAGAGGCACCACAAAGTCAAGAAGGGTGGAAATGGTGTGCAATAAATGCCTGTCCTAAGGTACCACCACGACAATCCTCCAGGCTGTTGCCATACAAATGGTGGCAGAATGTTTCCCAATTTATTTTCTCCATATCATCCATCAGGTATCCCAAGCACCTGTGTGGTAGGTATCTTTACACCATTCAACAAATGAGAAAATGGCAGAGCTGATCTTGAGCCAGTCAATTTGGGTACTCCTCCTCTTAGTTCTCAAGAAAGCAAAAGTTTCAACTAAATTCAAATAAGTAAAATTTGTTCAAGAAAGATGAAACTTTGAAATAAATATAAATAAGTGAATTTGTATGCATACTAATCACACCATTTCCTGCTCTAGGCATTGAAAGACTTGACCCTGGTGTTTTCACTATGAATGTTAACTCAAAACCTCTATTTCACACTCATATTTCACACTCATACTGTTCACTGGTATTCAAAGAGAACTACAGTCTGAAAATTATCTTATTATTACATGGCTAAAACTGCCTTTAACAAGGCCTTTCTAAAAAGTTTCTGTCAGAATACACATAAACAAAAATTTCACTGAAAATCTTCTATATTGAATTTAAAGGAGACATGTATCATGGGAATGATCGTTTCAAGTGGAAAATTTGAAATACTCAGAACACCTGGCATCTACATACCCAGGATAAATGCCTTGAAAATGATATAGAATAGGAATGCAATAGAAGTGACATTCATCTAAATTAGTATGACTCTACAATACACAACCTAAATAAAATCAAACTGAACAATAATAAAATGGATAGAGTTGACATAAACTCAAGTTGGATTTAATATAACCAAGTATTAACATTACTTGGTGACCATTGCCAATTATTTTATGATCTGAAGGCAAAGATGGAACTAAAAGTTGATTTACAAAACAGGGCAAAATTTACTGAAAAAGCAACTCCCACTAGCCTTTTCATGCTTTGTCAAAGGTTAAAAAATGAGGGGCTCAACTTTCCCAAAATTAACTAATTGAAAGGTAGTACTGAAAACTTCATCATATGACATCATTAAGAAAGAAAGAAAGAAAGAAAGAAAGAAAGAAAGAAAGAAAGAAAGAAAGAAAGGAAGGAAGGAAGGAAGGAAGGAAGGAAGGAAGGAAGGAAGGAAGGAAGGAAGGAAGGAAGGAAGGAAGGAAGGAAGGAAGGAAGGAAGGAAGGAAGGAAGGAAGGAAGGAAGGAAGGAAGGAAGAAGGAAGGAAGCCCACACTCCTCAAACTGGATCAGCACTGGCAGGAGGCAATTACTTTTGGAAAGGTCATGGGACTGCTCATCTACCACTTATCCTCCCTCTCGTTTTCTCTTTTCAGAAAATTTGAAAACAAACTACAGCTAGTGAACTCAGTAATAACGTCATGAGGCCCTGAAGACTCCTGTACTGCCAATTTGAACTCCAATCACATATTCCAGTAGTTTACACACAACAGCCAATCCAGTTATTCTAAATGTAGAGCAGACTCCTTAAAAAGGAAACATTTTAAAACAGTCTACTATTTCTTCAGCATATCAAAACATTATTTCAAGGGCAATCATAATCCCACCTGGCCAATGAAGCCCAGGGCTAGTTCTTTCTTGAAAAACCTCGAGTGAAATGGAAAGGAAGTAAATTGTCGCAGAGGAAAACATTCTGTTAAAAGGCAGAAGGCTGGCAGTAAAGGGCCAGTTCCCCAAACAACACAACCAGTAGTACACAAACTATGTGTGTGTATGGTTCTCAAATGCAGTGATAGCCCCACCTATGTAGACAGAGATCTCCTCAAAATGTTACATTTTTGCAAGAAATATATTTTTAAAAATATATTTCTAACATAATATTCCCTTGTTAACCTTCAACTACTACTGTAAACTCTGACAGGTACAAGTGAAAAAAGATAAACTGAAATGTATACCCGCTAAAACTAATACCTACAATTACAAAAAAATTACAAATATTCTAGTCTTAAAAATATGCTACTTAAGAAAAGGAAAGAATAGATTTTATTTAAGTTTTTAAAAGATACATTTATTTATTTGAAAGTCAGAGTTACTGAGAGAGGGAGAGAGAGAGATCTTCTATCTGCTGAATTGCTCACCAACAGCCAGGGCTGGGCCAGGCCAAAGCCAAGAGCCTCCCAACATGGGTAACAGGGGGCCCAAGCACATGGGCCATCCTCACCTGCTTTTCCCAGGCCATTAGCTGGGAGCTGGAACGGAAGTTGAGCAGCCAGGACATCAACTGGCACCCATATGGTGTGCTGGCATTGCAGGTGGTAACTTAACCTATTATATCACAATGCCAACCCCAAGAATGGATTTTAAAAAGGTCATTTCTCATATATGATTTGGTAAATGCTATGGAAAAATAAACTTATCTTTAACTCCATTTTACATGAGCTTTTAGAAGTACAAGTATATGTAGGTATGGTGGGGAAGGCAGTGCAAACTGTAATGAAACTAGATAAACTCAAGGCAGATGAAGGTTAGTAATAGCTTTTCAAAAAGATTTTTCCAAAGGATCATCTTAAGGAGCCAGCTTCCATGGCAATGTTTTAAAAACCATCCTGCTGTCTTTCAGAAGGAAGCGTCTGTTATTTTCACTTCTATCCAATGAGATGATAAATACCTTGGGGAAAATACCACGCTTTCTTCTTGAACAGAACTTGCTGCTGCTTGGGCTTTGTAGTCACTGGAATCCAGATCAGAAACCCAATAAAGATGGCTGCCTGCTGTGTCCTCAGAGCAACATTTCACCTGCATTGAGCTTAATTCAGGGCCACACCCTTGTTCCAAGCTGCTCACAGACATTCACTCATTTAATCTTCAGAAAACCCCATTCTACAGATGAGAAACTACAGTTCAGAAGAGTTACAGCATTTGCCAACATGGCAAAATAAGCTGTGAAGGTAGGATTCAAACTTGTACCTCCCAGCTGCAGAACTCTCCCACTCTGCTGCTTCCTCCTAAGTCACTATGGAGAAATCCTGTCATTTCAGGTTTGCTGGGTTGAATTACATCACATGTGAAATTCACTAGCCCCAGGGCCTGGTTTAAAATACTGCTCCAAAGAAAGTACTAAAGAAACAAAACAAACCTCTACAAATGGAAAATGAAATATTTTCCTTGTGCTAACAGCTTTTAGTCCTGAGTAGCACTAAGGTGAGATATAAATTGATGCTGAATAACAAGATGAAGCCATTCTTGGTTGATTAATAATATTTTAATAATATAGTTGCTTATAAAGATATATATGATCAATACTCATTTGCAACATGCACATAATCTTTCAACATGAGCTGATTTATATACCAAGTGCTCTTTGTTTTGCATGTAAAAGTAAAGCACATTTCCATGGTGAAATGAATAGAAATATTTTAATAAAGTATCATATGTCCCTGGAAGCTTGAATGAATTTTGGAGAGACTGAAAAGAACTGAAAAGCCAGTTAGTATCTACAATGTCCACAATCAAATAGGTTGATGTTGGACCAAACCCTTTTAGAAATTCATGTAATTTGTGTTTGCACTTTTGTATATACCATAGGATTATAAATCCCAAAATAAAGACAATGTGCCATGTATTATGCAAGTACATCTATCATTACTTGGAAGATTTGCAGCTTCTAAAATGACCTACTGCATAAATTGCAGGTATTCTAAGTAAAGCAGAAAGCTTCCCTTCACACATCTATTTCCTTGTAGCCAATGTGCTTAACTTTCACTCCCATCCACAGAAAGGGTACTTTATCTCTGCCACGAAAAGGTGATTTCTGAGTCTCTCTGTGATGCACACACAGATTGTTTTCTTTGGGATATCATGTATGCTCACTTCAGAGTTGCACTAAGGAAATAAAATATTGGTAATGCCAAAAGACATCAGGAGTCAGTCTTCTAAAATTGTCAGTGACCTGAGGACACCATGTTTTTCTTGTCCAAGTGAGCCAGTGCTCATTTTAAAGTCTGATTGTAATGTGGAATTCAATGAGAGTTCATAGCACATAGCATTCAGATGATGTTCGTCAGCTTTTGAGGGTTGAAGCAGGCAGCAGACTGCATTCCTAGTACGCTCTCACTTAAAATACACTTGAAAAGGCCAGCAACAGTTTTCTTGTCCTTCTCTCTTGCCTCGCTCAAAAGACTTTAAAACAGTGCTTCAAATTTTACTGGAGTTATAAATCATATATCTGCCTTCATGTGATAGGTTCTCAATAGAACCAGAGTTTTAAGATCTGTATGCCAGATACTTCGTGTTATAGAAATATAGAAATGGCTGCTGTGCACACCAGTAGTGAGTAAAATTTGAGGATGTAACATTATCTTTCTCAATTGATTTGAGGAAAGAATGTTCATAAAACTTACACTGCTTTGGGTTAGGGGCTGATTTCCAAATAAACAAACTCAGCCTTGGAAATTCTAGAGACAGGCTAAACAAAGCATGCATTTGTAGCTGTACATTTTAAAATCAACTTTCTCACAATCTTTGCCTTTTGCAGGGTTTGGAAGATGGAAAATGAATTGCATTACTGTTATGACTGATAGCTGTTTTGATTTCAACTTCTTTTTCATCACTGAAGGAAATACCTTGACTCTTCTGGAATATTTCTTCTCTATTTAACAGGCTAATGTCACATCTCTGTCTAGGAAGGCACTGCTCTGAAGTGATTTGAAGGCAGCCATTTGTTTGTGAGTCAGACAGGGAAGAAAAGTGGAAAGCATTGCTATGACAAATTTCCTAGTTCTTTGGGCCCTAATAGAATAGGAAATGCTGGAGATTAGAGAACTGCATTGCCTCCAACAACAAAAAAAGTGCTAATCCACACAACATAAAACCAAAATAAGTGGGGCTATCTTCCCTAATTTGCAATGAACTGAGGTCAACCAGATTTTTATCTCAGCTACAAACTGGGAAGGAGAAAACAGCAAGAAAGGAAACACCACGAGTTGAGATCCTGCTTTTCACACAAGATTGTATGAACGATAGCTACACAGGATGCTTCCAGAAGATTAGAAAGCCAAAAATAAGCAAGGAAATATGGTTGGCCCAAATGCTCATATTTATTTCAAAAAGAGTAGTTCAATTTGTTACAAAGCTCTAGTATACACACATAGATGTTAAAATTGCACTATGTTTTCCATTTAAGATTTGAATTGTTTAAGAAAATTTTAAATGAGTTATTATCATGACAAAGGTTTAATAACACACCACAAAATATACTATATATCTTTTACTCATTCTTTCAACAGTTTACCGAATAGCCCACTATGGGCTAATCAAACAAAAAATAAAGATGCTGCCTTGCCTTCTGCCCAGGAAAGAAATACAAATACGTGACATAACAAACATACAGGTAACATTTCAGTATAAATCTATGGCAAGGCAGTAGGTATTAAACTGGCATTTTAATATGAATAAAAGTGTCAGGAATTCAGAATGGGAAACATCATTTCTGTATGCTAATGTTTGTTATTCTAAGCACAGGCTAAATTAAGGCAAGGGGCAGGGGGAACCCAAGTTCTGCCATTTACAATAATCCCAAGAATTAATAAACTTAATCTCTTGGAGTCTTGAGCCTTGATGTCTTCATCAATACAATGAGGATGGTAGTAATATCTATACTCTAAGGGCTAATATTAGGAATTATTCCGTTAAATGGAAAAGATTTCGTAATCCATAAGAGGCTATACACTGACTATTGAGAAGTTGGTAAAAGGGGTCTCACCAAACTACTATTGTTACTATGGGAAGGCAGAAAGAGTTAGAAGGTGGGAAGAGATGATGATTAACCTTTTCTTTACTTTTCTTTTATTTAAAATTTTATAATTCCTGTGAACTAACCTTGTAACAAAAAGATTTTAACGCTATATAGCTGAAGTACATTATTTTGATATCACAAAATAATTATAAACACTGGAATTCTTGCTCCTTTACAGATACAGAAACAAGTCTCAGTCCTGGTTTCAATTTCAGAATTTCTAAAGTCATAAAAATTTGCCAAGCTTGGGAATGATAACTAACTGAAACAGCATTTCCTTTCCTCAAAATTTTTAAATGAAGAAAATTTTGTAGTCATCCAAAACCATCCATTGACTCAAACCACCACTTTGGTCAATAAGTTTTGAAATAAGTACACTAAATTACTTCAGTTCTTCAAAGTATGGACCAATACACTTCAGGTATTCAACTGATAACTTTACAGACATAAAAAAATCTCTTCAAGCCATTCCAAATCAATGCCACAAAGTTTCCACAGTGGCCTGACAGACTTTTTAGACTGAACCTGGTCCAGATTAGATTCCTAACATCGACACAGTTGTGTTTGTTCAGGGGCAGAGTCAGATATTTCTTTCTTTTTTTCCTAAGATTTATTTATTTATTTGAAAGTCAGAGTTACAGAGAGAGACAGATGAACACACACACACACACACACACACACACACAGAAAGAGAGAGAGATCTTCCATCTGCCAGTTCACTCCCCAAGTGGCCACAATGGCCAGGGCTGAGCCAAGCTGAAGCCAGGAGCCAGGAACTTCATCCAGGTCTCCCACGTGGGTTGCAGGGACCCAAGCATTTGGCCATCTTCTGCTGCATTTCCCAGGCTTTTAGCAGGGAGCTGGATCAGAAGTGGAGCAGCTGGGACTCAAACCAGTGGCCATATGGGATGCCGGCATTGCAGGCGGCAGCCTTACCCACTATATCACAATGTCAGCCCTCAGAATGTGATATTTGTAACCTTTACATGCCTGACCCCTGATATTGTGACACGTGACTAGGCAAGGATAAATATTTGTTGAACAACTTTAGGAAATAAAACTCTAAAATATTTCAGTCAACTGGAACTCCAAGGAGATGGGCATATTTGATAAGAGGAACACAGTTTCTGTAACTGTCTCTGGAGAAAATCACTTCAGATACTTCCTAAGCCATCAAGATAAGTATACATTTAGGAGCCTTGGTGAAAACATCATGAAATCCCTACTGGTGTAGGTGGGACCATTTGAGAGAGTGTAGATGTATAAACTAACATGACAGCATGGGGCCAGCTGATCACAACCACTGCTTATTTGCAAAGACGTCCAAAGAATTTCATCAACATCAATAGGAGTGGGTAGACAAAGGCTTTATCTACCTGGTGCAGAAACAGGCCAGCGCCTGGAACACTGATCCCTTGGTTGACTATGGTCTCATTGGCTCATGGCCCCTCTATGATTTAATGTGAGCAAGCATACAGACACTATAAAAAAGGTTAGAATTGGTATTCACATGTAACAAAATTACTAAATCTTATTTGGTAATACATTCTTTCCACTAATGTACAGGCAGTTATGGCAGGGGGGCTGGGGAGTGGGGTGACGGGGGAAAGCAGTCAACTTTTGGGCTTACTCAAACATGATGGAAAAGACCCTAAAGACACCAGCAGGGAAGCAAAAGATCAGTGATATGAACTCATTCCTCTGATTTTCGTTGGTGATTTATAGCTATGAATGATATATCTAGTACTCAGCTCTTTGTTACTCCCTAGGTTGCTAGATAATTATTTTTTATTTTGTATAATCTTCCTCCCAAGGTAAGCAGGGCTTGTAATAACTTTTAAACTCTTTAGTGATACATTGATTCAAATAAAACCATTTTATAAAAAGTAAGTGCTTTTAGACAGCTCTCACTTGAAGCTTTTTGAAAAATTCATCCCCAAGTATCTAAAAGAGGTATATTTTTCTACTCCTAAAAAGTATTGAAGAAGGCCAATGGAAATGAATCGCTTTGACTGTAATTCCTTAGATTGCTGTTTCTTAGTTTGCTTAGTCAAATTAAGTTTGGAAGCTACCTAGAAATTTTCTCACATTTTGATCTCTGGGAAGGCAATTAATCAAGCTCTTGTTTGAGGCAACTCTAATCAGAATACCATGGAATGAAAGCCAGAGGACTGTACTTTCAGAATATCCAATAGTATATAATTGAAAACAGCAACAACAGTACGGGGAGAGTGGGGGAGTCCATGCCAGTGAGCTGATCTTAGAACCTCTGGTCAAGCAGCACTTGGCAAATTTCAACAGATTTAGTTAGCCAGAGGTAAAACGGAGCAGGAGGATACCCTGAAAACAAAACACATTTCAATCGCATCAGGAATTATCATTAAAAAACACTGTGAGATCTAAAAGCATGGAGCCACCAGAGGCAACTCGTTAGGAGCCCAGAGTCGTTATTTCATAGGGGAGGCTTGAAATCCAAACTTTATAGTTTCTTTAGGTCAAGCTATAGCAGCGCATTCAGAGAGCCAGCCAAAATAGCAGAGGGAAACGGGGAAGGCCACATGTGGAACTAATTACTCATGTAGAGGCCATGACAAAGAACATTTCTCCAGACTTTTCATGGGGGCTTCACTTTCAGGAAGTTGCTATAATTACTGTTCAAGTCTAGAGCAGCCTGCAAGCCGCTGACAGATCCAACAGACAGGAGAAGGGAAAAGGGAGGTGGGGGGAGGGGGAGAGAGAGAAGGAGGGAGAGTTGGGAGGGGGGTGTGAGAGAGAGAACTTATCTGCCCTTTTTGAGGAGGGAAATACCAGAAAATTAATCACCACAGGAAAGCTCAAAAAGTTTCTCAACGAGCTCTGCTTTCCAGTGTTCCACTTTCTATTTACCATTTTATCTACCTTCTATCTTCAAATTACTTCTGCAGCCTGGATCGGACAGCAAATTTGTACTTCTCCACTAACTCACTTTCTGTTGGCCACAGCCGAATTGTACATCTTGACTCCTTTTTTTTTTTTTTTTTTTTTTTTTACAGCTTTTCCATACTGGGGCCCACTTCCTGCCCAGTTGAGGAAAAAAATCTGGCCTGAAGATGAAATGACTGCTTAACATTACACTAAAACATCTGGTACCATTTTATGCACAGACCCATGTCTGAGAGCAGGCGATTCTAGCGGTCTCTCCAGCGGCACAGCGCATACCCAAACCTCCCCAGGGTGACATCATCCCATATATGGACTCTCCAGCCCAGCCCTCCCCCTTTTCCTGGTCCTAAATTCATTGCCAGTTCCCCAGTCTGCAGCAAATGTGCCACGTCAAGACTGGAAATCACAGCCCTTGAGTGTGTCTCAGTCAGTGCAGCAGAATTCAGGGGGGAAAGCCGAATGCAACCCCTGGTGCAGGAAGGGAGGCTTTTCCCAAGGACCAGGAGAGGATTTTAAGTACATAGATGGAAGCTTCTGGAGATCCTGCTCCGTCGCCCCAGTGTTCAGACTACCTGTTCAGGACAATGCCGTTGTACAGTAGTCTGCACATTGGTTAGACTGGGCAAGGGAGAGCAACGCCACGGACTGCTGGGGACAAACAGAATTTGCTGTGTCCAAGGAGAAGACGTTTATTTGCTCCTCTTTTTGAATCTCATATCCAGTGTTTTTCTTCACAGGTTTTGCACACGAGGGATCACGAAGCCCTCGGGGACAGTGCCGGGAAGGGACGCTCGAGAGGAGAGCTGCGGGTAAGGCCTTCTTGACTGCTCACCTGGTCTATGGCCAGGCGAACCTAGGTGGGGGTCCCAGGATTTGCCTGAACATACGAGGAAGACAGAGGTGTATGTGTGCTGTGTAGCGATTCATTTAATGTTGAAAGAGCAATAATGCGTGGTGTAATGTGATTTACCGTGTTTGATCTCTGAAGATTGATCATTCAAGAGTTTTTATAAGTTCACAGGTTTTTCTCACATCAAAATGAGATCTGAAGAGACCCGCTCCACCTAAGAATAGCTTAACGAGGCAAGCTTTAAATTGTTGAAATTAATAATTAAGAGATTTTAAAATTTCTATGAATGAGGACTGTATGGGTAACTCTCAACATCCCAGGATTGACTCCATTTTGCCCTTAAGAATAGTTGTTATCTTCTACTTACCAAATAGATAAGGCTTTTCTGAATATTTACTGAGATAATATCAACATCAGGAATAAAAGTACCTATCAAAAAAGGAAGAGCCTGCCAAGTTTTTGCCCCACCAGACAACACAGATGAGACTTGCACAGACACGAGTGCCAACCCACAAATTTATTCAGTCAGCAACTGAATAAATCAGAGAATGGAAACCTCTATCTTTAGATACATATATATATATATATATCCTCTGTATTTGCATATTTTAAAAAGAATCCTAGAATGGCTGATAATCGCTGGTCAGCTGAGCTCTCTTGCCTACATTTTACAATGCGTCCACTTCTCTCAGCATTTAAGATGATAAGGTACTTTGTCTAGAAACCACTGATAAAAAAGGAATTTGTAAACGAAGGCAAAACTTTTCTTTGGTTGATTTCCAGCTGTCCTGGAGGTGAAGGAGGGTGGGAGAGGGGGAGGAAGGTGGGAGGGAAAAGCCTCAAGCTGAATGAAATCCTAATAGAAAAAACAACAGACAGTCTGGATTGCAAAATGACCTGTGTGATCTCGCTGAACTTAGAAGTGGGTGCCCTAAAGAAAGTTCTGGAAAAATGTTCCTGCCTCACTCCTAATTCTCTCAATCCCCATTTATTTCCACCCCCAAACAATTCTATGTAATGAAAACATCTGTTCTTCTGTAGGCTTTTGTAAGAAGAAGCAATCTCTTTGTCTTGCTTTAACTTCCCTGAAGGACCAGGGCTTCCTGAATAAATTCTTCTCTGAATTATTCATTTTGCAACGATTCAAAAATTGACATAGGTTCTCTTTTGCAAGGCATTTTATTAAAAAAAAACTCACCGAATTTCACTTTTGTCAAAACAATTTATTTTAAAATTGCCCTGATAATCATCCCAAAACTGGTGTAAAGAACACATAGTTTTCTCATCTATTCATGGGTTTTGGTTAAAATATAAACAGCAAGGTGAAATTTAGACATCTTCAATTAGATGATACAATATATTCACCCTTCGTTTTATATTGTGAACTGGGCACTTTCATATTAATTATATTTACAAGAACAAGTAAGATCATAAAAATGCATATAATTCCTTTTGACTAAGAAAACAAAAATCTATGAGGGTAGCTTGCAGAGAATTTTTTATAAAAAATGCATTTTTATTAACTGATCCAAGTACTGAAGAGGAATGATAGTTACAAGGTACCATAGCCATGTTTAAGGTTTACTCAAAGTTTTTTTTTTTTAACCTGCTTTCATTTAATTTATATTTAATTTAAATTTCTTTGTTCATATTAAATGACCCTTTGTGTCTCAAAGAAACCAACCACTGCTGGTCCCTCACTTATTTTCTCCATCAGGATGATATTTAGTACAAGGGTAAAAGGGACATAAAGTTACCCTTGGCGACAGTACTGGAACAGAAATAAGAGAATTACTTCATAAAGGGGGTGACCAAGGAACCTCTGCACATGCTCGCTGGAGTGCAAACAACTCATTCATGACGCAAACTTAACAAATGGAAAGGAACAGTACTTATCTTAAAATATTAAGAGTTAAAGACAAAAAGAAAAAGGTCGTTTTATAAACTCCTGCTGAATGAGGGCAGAATGGTAGATTATGCCAACATCTGTACAAACATACTTTAGAACACCCATAGCTATTTCCAGGGTAATTAATGTTTAATTGTACTTTGATATTACTTTAAAGGGAGATATACAAATATTTTAGGGATCATGGAATCTATTCCAGAGGAAACTAACCAACAATGAATATCTTCAACTAAAACTACCCCTGGATTTAATGGTAAGTGTAAGTATTAAAACTAAACATTGTCTGTGGTCATAGAGGGAACATTATTTGCAGAGTCTGTCCAAAGTTGACTTCATAGATATTTCATAGTTTTTCTCATTTAGGTATGGGGATGATTGATGAATTTGATTAGGTATTGGGTTCAAATAACTTTTTCCACCATCTAACAGAAAGGAATTCGGAGGCATGTCCTAAATGGAAAAGGATCAGTATAAAACAATGTAGCTAAAATTTCAAAGCGTTTTTTTTCTTAAAGCTAAATATCTCAAAATCAAAGAAGGTGTGTTTACAGTGGGACCACATTTCACACTGATCACTTTCCTGCAATTAGCCAATAGGCTTCATATCCTTCCTGTCTTGTCTGGCACCCAGGCTTTCGGCCCAGATAATATGTTTATGTTTTTCAAAGACTAAAATATACTATCTACCCCCTCCTCTCGCCTACAGACCACCCAAGTATTTCACTCTGTGGGAAAGAGTTTAGGCATCAAAATCCTAATGAAAGAATTTTTCCCTTTTTGTTCAATTAAAGTTTTAAGCTGTTATAGGACATAAAAAGAAAGTGCAACTTGATAATGTTAAAAAATTCACTTATCCACAAGCATCCATGCTCACTGCAGCGAAGCCAGAGCTATTCCTCTATAAGGGAACTGCTCTTAAAGAGAACAGCCCACCCATCACAATAATGTCCAAATAATAACCAAGAGACCATCAGTCAGAAGTCCCGGCTTAAAATCACTAGAAGGTCAGGCTTTAACCTGAGACAGGAAATTCCTGAGCTGAAACCTTCTTACTTTCAATCCCTTTTTACTTTGGTGTCCAGTAAATTATGTAGATGTAAATATTTACCCATCTTTCCAAAAGTCTCTTAAGAAGACATTTTTGTCACTTTTAATAAGTAGGGATAATGAAGTAAATGAGGAAAGTAACTAAATCTTCATTTTGCATTTCCTGATTTATCATGACAACCAGTTTCCTGGAATTGCTTTGGTTTAATTTTATAGCAAAAGACTTGGAAGATAATTCTTTACTTGCATTGTCTTCTTAAGAAATCAAACAAAATAAGGAAATAAGGTGTAATAATCACATTAAAAACTACATGGTGGGATAATAATCTTTTATCTTTTGGTTAGTATTTTAAGTGATAATAAATTAGAATTCACTGTATAGTTTGGGACATAGAAAAGAAGGTTCAATATTTTTTCAGTCCATCTTTTTAACAAACTTAGGGGCAAGTTCAACATAAGAATGAAGTGTGTACACGCCACATACTTACTTGTAGTTATGTTTTAAAAATCTATTGAAAATTTAAATTGTCCAAAAGCTACATGAATGAAACCATCATTTTTCAGAGAGATTTTTTTCCTCTCTGGAAAAACTGTTACGGTTTTTCAGGCTCAAAATTTTTTTTGATATTTGAATTTAATAAAATTGTCTCATCATAAAGGAGAACATATGAACTTACAACTATTTCTTTTTATTTTTTCAGGTTGCATGCATCATTCCTTTAATTGGGCAGAGTTAACTGGATCAAATTATTTATGGGCGAGACAGGGAAAACTATATAGAATTATAGTAATTTTTAATTTCCACCACCATATTCTTTGTAAGTGAATCATACTATAATTATTTTCTGTTGCATTGAATGCAGCAACAATAACAAAATAGTAACAGAAGGTATTTGTTTTTTACATACTTTGATCTTGTAATTATTGAAATATCAGCCAAGTTTATTGATGTTTTTGATTGTGTTAAGAAAAAAAAAAGTTCTGCTCTGAAGTGATTGTCAGAAACAATAAGACATTTAATTTCTTGAAATTAAATACAGAGAAGACTGTATTTATCAATTCTTTGTTTAAACTTTGTGATATCTAATCACTGCATAAAGGTTCAGATTTGTGGGCAACTGTACTTTTTTCAGTCTCTAAAAACTATTTTTCTCTCCATAAAGTTTCCATTTGCTATTTCCTCAGAATTTTACAATTAAAGGTAAATAATAAATTATTTGTTTTCTTTAAAGTTCCTTTAAAAAATCCCAAGAAACCTCCTTAGATAATAATGTGTGTTCTGTTGTTTTTTAAAGAAATCCCACTTACTAGAAATTTGACCATTTTGATATTTTGCTTGGGGAGGGGAGTTTGCTAAATATTTTTATAGATTTGAATTTATAAATAATATTAAAATCACCAGGCTAATTGTTTTTGACTCATCAGGATTACTATTATATCTATATATGTATGCCATTAACTCTTTCTTGTATGAATTATAAGAAAATTTTCCAAAAGGTCTGATTTTGGTTTTGGGGTATGAAGCAGATTTTTCCCTTTCTGGGTTTCACATACTATTCTGGATGGCACTGACAATGCCCAAGCACATCTGCGCACCACTGTGGGTAGAGGCCTCCCAGTATGGCAGGTCCCTGAAGTTAATTAAGAGGAGGATAACTTAGGCCCACAATGTCTTTTATCTGAATTTCACATCCGTACTTAGTAACTTTGCATTTAAAAGGAAAATGAGAAATAAGTTTGTGTCATTTAACATAATGTTGGTAACAATACATCCCTTGTAAAATCCCACTATTAAAGCATCAGACACCAAAGGCTGTTGGATTCAGTGCCAACTATATTAGGCTCATTAATTATTTTGAAAATGGCTGTCATTTCCATATAAATGAAAATTTTCTTTTTCATGGACAAAGTTATGGTATTTATCTACTACAAGAAACATGTATAAACAACCTCATTATCTTTAACTTCAGTATTAAAATATGCAGAGTCTTTGTGAAGAGGAAAAACATCTGGTTCAATTACTCTGAACTCTGACTGCATGTGGGCCAGTAATAATATGGATTGGATTTAAGAATAAACCTTGTGTTTAATCTTTATTTTTCCTTAAAGTTTTAATGTGAGTGTTCTGTTATTCCAATTATCCATGTTAGCACGTTTGGAACAAATGTATAAGTGTACTTTCTGAATAAAGTCAAACGTCTAACTTGTTTTTAGTTCCATAATGTTTTAATGTTTAATTCTATTGTGTGTTTTTCTCCCTTTCCCCTTACTCTCCAAAATCACCAAATCTGGAAAACAGACTGATTGTATCTGTTCATGAACAAAGGAAACCTGAAGGAACCAAGGGCCTGGCTGGACAGAGTTGTCATGTGTCTGCCTGTCTACACTTGCTGTGCAGAACATCCGCTCACCTGTACAGCAGGCACAGACAGGCAGTCACATGACAACCCAGCCTGAATGACCACCAGCCATTGAAAGAAGGCAGCCCTCACACCATACAATCTACACCAAGAGCTACAACCAAAATGAGGGGCTTGGGGGCCTGGGAATTTAATCTGTTAACTTAATACTTAACTCGTATGTATTATTATTTTATTTTGATTCAAATATTAAAACCCACCAAAAGTAAAGTAAGTGGTGCCTATTAAATATAATAAAACCCATTTCTGAAAATGTTCCTGTGCTTTCTATAGTTCTCTTTTCCTAATTGTTGTCAGTAAACCACTACCCTTGACATTTATTGTGCAGCTTTGCAGTATCCCATAATCAATATAAAAAATCAATATTAACAAAACAAGATAACCTTAATCTGATGCTTCACAAAGAATAAATTATTCTAGTAACTCTAATCCACAAAACAAGTATAATTTTCCATATCATGACTTTTTCTTCAAGAGAGAGAGGCCCAGAAAGAGAAAGAGAGGGGAGAGAGAGAGAGAGAGAGAGAGAGGAAAAAGGAGGAAAGGATAATTAATACTCAGAGGATCAACTATTTTGAGTTAATAAACTCTGGCAGTTTGAGTCTGGGCAAAACACAGTGAAAATAGTATTCATTTCCAATGTAAGTTTCAAATTTTAAAAATAATTGCCTTAAATAATAACTGCCTTAAAACAAAGGAAAAGTAGACATTGTAACTTTGCTATTTCCAAGTATCATGACACAAAAACGTATAACGGTGTCATTGTTACTTCAGAAGGGGCTCACTACAGCTCTCAGAATGGACTCCACGGGGCCGGAATATTTGCTTCCATTCACTATAAACTTGCAGACTCTTGAGATGTACAGGTATTCAGTGTTTTCAAAGCACAAGGAAAGTGGTTACTGGATATACAATGTATATTTGCTCAAATCTTTTGAGGAAATAGTAAAACTTCAGTTTACATAGTGTTTGCTGGAGTGAAACGATCAGGGCTAGCTTTGTACATGAAGATTTCAAACGTTCAAGGGTAAAAAGTGGGAAGATGAGTAATATTAGAAATTGGCCATGTTTAGTTTGATTCATTAAAATATCTTAATTACAGTACTTAACATTAATTTTCACCTTTCTTAGAAAGATTCTCAAGTTTAAAAAATGTAACATTTTTATCTCAAACTTCCTACTTAAAAAAATTTAAAAATTAAACATTTCAAGTCATAAACATGGATTTCAAAAATTTTTGCATCAAATATAGTTGTCTTTTAATTTTATTTTTTCATGAGTTTGCTGAAGTATTCTCTTATATATTTTAGATTTCAGGAAAGTATTTTACATTTAGCTATTTCAGTTTTAAAATGAAAGTTTCAAATTTTTGATTCTGTGTTATTTCAACCAAACTTGACACTATAGTTTAATGGAGAAAAAAACCCGAGTGATGGACAAAAATATAAAGAAAAAATAGCTTTTAAAGTTAAATGTCTTGCATTTAGATAGTTTAGCCTTATGGAAATACATCATCTGCTAAAATACTCTTTTTCTTCTGCAAGACACATTTTATGATGGAGTTTTTTTTTCTTTTATCTTAAATAAAAATCCTAAGATTAGCAACAGCAATTCAAAACAATACTTCACAGAATGTAAAATAACCAGAAAGACAATATAAAAATGTGTCACAGAGTATCTACCTAGTTCCACCCAATTTTAAATGCTTTGAAAAACTTGTGACAAACACTGCCTACAGGAGTCTACGTGTGGAATCATTCCATTGTACACTGCAAGGCAGTCCTAGGACAGAGCCTACAGCTGTCAGAATAACACAATAATCAAGTCAGCATATTCAGGAGGCTGCTCTTAGTCAATCAAATTCCAGAGGGAAAGTTGGAAGGGCAGCAGACTGGTGCTCAAGCAAAGCATTCCAGGACAGCATCTCAAATATTTTTGCCTTAAAATATGACTTTACAAGTTTTTAAAAACATTTTTACTTGCCTCTCAAAAATTCTTAAAAGGTGTTATGTACACTTCAAATCCATTCAGTGAGGTATACTTTATATTTTTCCTATTTTGGGAAAGGGTAATGTAAAGAGTAATATTGTTCCTCCAGCATAAACTTTTGAGTCAGACAAGAAATATATATAGGTGAATTGGTTTGGATCCGAGAATATTTTTAATAAATTTTAAGCAGTACTTTAAGTATTATTATTTAATAGTATTTTAAATAGTATTACTAAATAATGCTTTTTCCAAGATTATGCCTGGATAATGCCAGAATGTGAACATGTTTGGATGAAATAATCCTACATTGAAAAGCACAACATAAAGTAGTTTATGTATATGAAAAAAATAAACAACTATGATCAGGAAGAATTTTAAGTAATATAAATGGATGAAAGCTTAATATATAGGGACAGTTTTTATAAAAAATAAACAAACAAACAAAACCCCTCAGTTCTGGGTAAGTATAACCACTCAGCAAGTCACATGAACAGTGTCCAAGGGTCGTGGCTGACCTAATGCATCACGGGAGAGCACAGATCCAGCAGGAAATATGCACAGTCTTGAACATGTAAGTGAAAATGGAAAGAGCTGAAGATTTCAGTAACTTCTTGGCCTCATAACTTTGACCACTCAGAGAGATGCAGCTGTCATTTTGTTTCCTATTGCTGAAGTTACATTTGTCATCTGTTAGAGCTACACAATAAAAACAACACTAAGTAAATATCCCTATAAGGGAATTATATAATCTCCTTATCATGCTATCCAAACACTTCAACCCACAAATATGAGGCCTGTAATTTCTTAAGAGTCCAAAATATGTCCTATTTCAAAGGAGATTTTGGATTTTCTTCAATAGTGTAAGGTTAGCACACTTCCTTTGGAAACATTTCTGGTACATTACCACATTTTCCTAGGAAGATCCTATGTTGATGTTAATCTTAATGTGGGATGATAGAAATGGTACAAATATTGGCTGAGCACTTTTATCATGCATAAATTAGCAGCCTCTTTTCTCAGAGATTTTTAACTATCTCTGTTAAAGTTTATACATTTTACATTTTTATACATTTCTCATTGATAAGAAAAAAATCTTTTCTCCTTGAATAGGGTATCCTTAGGCACTTGATATACTTTGGATACAATGAATTTTTCTGCTGCATATATTCTTGAAAATTTGTATTTTAGGCACATGTTAAAGAAAAGCCATCACTTTTTTAGAAATCTGATTTTTAAATTATCAATGTACCATTATCTGGTTGGAAAAGCCTTTTTTTTTTTTTTTTTTTTTTTGACAGGCAGAGTGGATAGTGAGAGAGAGAGACAGAGAGAAAGGTCTTCCTTTTTGCCGTTGGTTCACCCTCCAATGGCCACCGCAGCTGGCGCGCTGGGGCCGGTGCATCGCACTGATCTGAAGCCAGGAGCCAGGTGCTTTTCCTGGTCTCCCATGTGGTGCAGGGCCCAAGGACTTGGGCCATCCTCCACTGCACTCCCTGGCCACAGCAGAGAGCTGGCCTGGAAGAGGGGCAACCGGGACAGAATCCGGCACCCCGACCGGGTCTAGTACCCGGTGTGCCAGCGCCTCAAGGCGGAGGATTAGCCTAGTGAGCCATGGCGCCGGCCAGAAAAGCCTTTTAAAATGACCATTTCTATTTTATTCTCACTCTGCTTTTTTTCTAAATCCCTCCCAAGAATTGTGAAATATAAATTTACAGGTAAAAATTAACATAAGGAAATTTGCTCTCTTTAATGATCATCAATCCAGAAAGTCGCATTTATACTCAGACAAGAGGTGATCACCAAGTGCAGTGGGTTTCAGCTGTTGCTAGGGGACACCTGCATCTCATGTCAGAGTGCTGGCTGGAGTCCCAGCTACCACACTTTCAATCTGGCTTCCTGCTAATGCATCCTGGCAGGCAACAGATGATGGCTCAAGTGTTTGGGCTCCTGCCACCCAGTGGGAGATCCAGATGGAGTTCCAGAATCCTAGCGTCAGCCTGATCCAGCCATGGATTACAAAATCCATTTGGGTAGTGAACCAGCGGAATCTCTCTTGCTCTTGCTCTTGCTCTTGCTCTTGCTCTTCCTCTCTCTCTCTCTACTATATATCTATCTATATATATAGATATAGAGAGATATTATATATATCTATATTATAGATATATAACTATAATTATATAAAATTATATACTATATATTTATCTATATATATATGTGTTGCTCTGCCTTATAAGTAGGTGAAAATAAGCAGAGGTTGAAAAAAGTCTACTACCCTTCTTTTTTTTTTTTTTTTTTTTTTTTTTTTTTTATAGGCAGAGTGGACAGTGAGAGAGAGAGACAGAGAGAGAAAGGTCTTCCTTTTGCCGCTGGTTCACCCTCCAATGGCCGCCGCTGCAGCCGGCGCACCGCGCTGATCCTGGCAGGAGCCAGGATCCAGGTGCTTTTCCTGGTCTCCCATGGGGTGCAGGGCCCAAGCACCTGGGCCATCCTCCACTGCACTCCCTGGCCATAGCAGAGAGCTGGCCTGGAAGAGGGGCAACCGGGACAGAATCCGGCGCCCCGACCGGGACTAGAACCCGGTGTGCCGGCGCCGCAAGGTGGAGGATTAGCCTATTGAGCCACGGCGCCGGCTGTCTACTACCCTTCTAAAACAAACATTAACAAAATCTCAACACAATCTATGTCAAACAGAAAACTCACAGTAAAACTTTAAGGAAAAAAGTAATTCAATAATTTAGCTTAGGCACTTGATATACTATGATGAATTTTTGTGCTGCATATATTCATTAAGGTGCTCAGCCCACCTTAATCCAGTCACAATCTAATAAGATTTCCTCTCAGCACTGTGTCTCCTAGTGATAAAAAGTGAACAAAACAATGGCTCCTGGGTTCAAAAGTTTGCACATGTTATAAGTTGCCCTGTAAGTTTTTACCTTCTGAAAATTCTCTTCAATCCATTCATTTCTATTAATTTCTATCAACTCACCCCAGCCCAAGCTGTTACCATAGTCTCTCACACAAAGATCAATAATTTCCTAATAACTCCCCAATCAGGTTTAGCCTTTTCCAATTCATTCTCCACAATTTAACCAATTGGGTCTGTACAAAATTTAAAATACGATCATGTGACTCTCTAGCTTAAAAACTTCATCATTCTAAGATCAAAATCCTTCATCTGTAGAGTCCATCGCTAGACTTTTTCCAATCACCTAGTCTTAATTCTATTTCTAAACTCATCCAGCTCAATCACATTGTAGGATGTAACGCATACCTCTTCAGACCACCTAACCCCACATCCCAGACACTCTCAATGTCTCAAACAGATAAGTTGCTTTATTTTCTTCATAACTTGTAGTTGGTATCTGAGAGATTTTCCCATTTGTTTGTATGTTTTCTTTATTGGGAAACATCCTGCATCAGGGCAGGTACCATGAATTCCTTCCTAACAATTTTATTCTGGGTGACTAGGATCACGTCTGGTGATCAGCAGGTAATCAGAAAATATATGTCAGGAAATGTTTAAGCATTTAAGAGCATAGCACTGACACTTAGCAGCTGGCTATGTTATTCAATCTCTTTGATCCTCAATCTCAAAAATGGAGAATGTAAATATAGTACTGACTTAGCTCAATGCCTGGTAAATTATAAATACTCAATAAAGTTAGCCAGTATATGATGATAATCATTAACAAGATCATCATTCAGGTTGAAAATTCGCATTCATGAGCAGATATAATTAACAGACAGAATGCTATTTACAATCACAACTACTAACGGGAAGGCCCCTTGTTATCCTGACCAGTTTGAATATGCAAAAGTGACCCTGCAATGAAGGCTTGATTTGATGTTGAGGGATGAACTGAGTTATTTCTAGATCTAGATCTAGGTATCTTGAATTTGGGGCATACCAGAATTACAGATAACACATAGGGGAGAGATGGGAGGAGAAACAGAAAGAGAGAATCCAATGTATTATTCTTAGGCTGGGCCAGCAAAGTTTGAAGCTGCCAGTGACACACCAAAGTAGGGTATTGACTAGCTAAAAATTTCTATGCAGAGGGGAAATCTCACGTTCTACGTGAGGTTTTCTGAATTGCCATATTTCTTCCTCCCAAGCTTTGGTAAAGAAAAGTAGCAAAAATATGCTTATGTTATTATTTTTACAGAAATCAAAGGAGTTAAGTGTGATCTATCTAATATCACAATGGGGGTACATATGGACACACAAGTCTACATGGGCTAGTTCTGTCTTCAGCCCCACGAATGGCCACCACTTGACGATCCTACAGGTTTGGAATGAGCACATTGGCAGACTGCCCTGGTGAGGATGAAACCAAGAAGAGGACCATGCATGCCAAGGGAATGTGCTTGGGGCCATTTGTGTAGGAAATTCCAGAGACTGAGGTGCATAGCATGATCTAGGAGGTCAGACTGACTCAGGAAAATCCCCTTGATGATTAGTTGTAAATTGTTTAACTCTGTGAAAGATGGCTCATTTCTTAAAATGCTGCAGAAAGTCTCAGTCTTGGAGTTAGAGGATAACATACTGTCAAGTAGATAGATTAACTGTGTCTGCTCTAACCACAGTGTATTATAAAGACTCATTGAAGACATCATTTGGGAACTTAACATTGCCTGGGACATAGGTGGAAGGCTTCCTGTTAGGATCTTCTATCAGTAGCATTACAGATAACATGATTGTTTGTATAGGACTGGTTCAAAAAGAGGTCTACAGATGCCAGATGCTTGATGGAGCTAATGAAGCCATCCAAGATTCAAGAGTAGGGTGGGTAGAGAGGAAACTAGAAAAACGCTGGGGCCTTATTATTACAGTCATGTCAACTATAGCTTTAAATTATCACACAGAGTTTTCATGCTATCAGCTTTGCCAGCTTAAATAGGAACCATGCAGTTTGATGTCATCTTCTCTAACTCTTGGTTAAGATGTGGGGGAACCCATGGCATGGAAAATCTCAATGAAGAGATGAGTTCTGATATCCCTCTTGTTATCTGAACATTACTATTCTCTAAGAAAAACCAGATCCAATACATCTTACCTCACAATATAAAATAATACAAATTTGGGAGTTAGAAGGTGTGAGTCAAAGAATGGCATTTCAATGGGAAGGTGTGGTGTTACTTGCAAAGGCAAGAGTAAGTATGCCAGTGTGATACCATGAGCACATAATATAGGCTTTTTCGGAGATTCACAAATGCCTTTGAGATGATTTGATGAGGAGAGGTCCCCATTTGGTGAGTAAATAGACTGCAGCTCAGATAAGTGAAGTGACTCGCTCTGCACTGGCAGTCAGTCAGAGGAAGCCCACATCCGCCAGCACTTTTTTGCCCGTTTCCACAACACCAGACATCTAGTCTATAGGGTCTTGTGCTCAATTAATGGCATCATGAAAAACAGTTTGAGCCATTGTTCCTTCATTATAAAAATATTTTGTAAGACATTTATATTTATTAAAAATCTGTCATAGGTTAAATAAAACCATATATATGTTCATGACATAATATGCTATTAATTAAATAGTCATCCTAGATTATAATGAAAACATGCCAGCCTAATTAAATAAGAAAGCAGAAGGAGGGAAGAACACATAAAATTATGGCAATCTTCTATAAAGATTTGAATATGAATTTACCATAAAATAAATGGATGACTCTACAAGTAACAATGATATTTCCTGTATGACATGTGCATGACTAAAAAAGAGAAATTCTCATATAACAGGGTGTTCAAAGTACATAGGTGCTGATGTGTGCATGGGAACAAAGCACAAGCATGCAGCTTGCCAACAATCTGGTTCCAAATCTTTTGTAACAAGCTTATTTTCAGAGGGATATTCTAAATTAAGCATTCTTAAGGCTGTGCACAGAACCATATTTAATCCATATGTAATTGGATTATGACAGCAAGAACTTTATGGAGTCTAAGTGTCATTTAAATCATTGCTGCTCAAGCATGAATGTCAGGCAAACTCGAGAAGCCAGAGATGGGTCTTTTTCCTAAGCACCAATCCTCCTGACATTTTCTGCTTGATCTCTTTTCCCCATACCTTCCTGGAAGCCTTGACTCCCAGCAGACACTGGTGACTAGTTCGATTCTGTACTAGCAAAGAGCAAGGAACAGGACTCTCTCCTATTTTTGCCCTGGCAGCAGGTGCAGAGATGGTCAGCAGTGACAGGAAGCTCTGGTGAGAGAAGCAAATGGGGCAGGGCAGAGGATATCGGGGTAGCAGCTGAGGAGTGGCAAGAGGGGAATGAATGATAGTGGCGCCAGTGGAAAAAGGCAATGGGCCATAGACAGACAATTGGAAGTTAATTCTTGAGTCAAAAAGGCATAAATATTCTTACAAACATCCCATCTTGTTTCTTGAGCACAGTTCTGAATTAAGTAACAGTAGCTACTGACCAAAGTATAGTTGTATGTAGCCCGAGGATTTGCCACCCTGAACTCGAAAGCTCCTTACCACCAGCTACTACCCAGTGCAAGCCACTGTCTTCTATTCCCAGGACCAGGAGAAACTGCTGTAGTTTCCCAGCTTGTCTGTCATTGATTCTTTTCTCCTGCTCCTTCCATACACACATCCCACCCCTTACATCACGCACAAGTAGAGAAGCCAGAGTGGTCTTTCTAAATCCAAGCATGCCACTCCCTTGGAACTGTCCAACAACTGTCAATTATCCATGGTTTAAAATCCAATTCATTAGGTGGGGACTGTTAGCTAATAGCACCTTTGATACTATTATCTGTCTCTCTCCTCTGCTTCTGTATTCCAACCACAGCTTTGGCTCCTGTCTTCAAGCTCATTACACTCATTAGCTCCTCGACCTGGGATACTCTTCAACAAAATCTTCTGCATGGTTCATCATATTCCAGCCTCTGCGCAAAAGTCACTTCCTTCCAACTACACATAGGGGTGCCTCCCATATTACTTTCCACTTTATTGCCCCATTTCCTTCAGAGCACTTAATATCTGATATTATTTAACTAGACTATTTAGTTACAGACAAATACAGAGCCACGATCTTCTTTCTTGAAATTATCTAAATGAAGAAAACGACTCTTTCCCAGAGTTTCTTCATTTAAATCATTCCATTTTATTTCAAGGGTCATTCCCACTCTCTTCTGCTCCCCATCCCAAGCCATACCTTTAATAAAAATGCTCAGTTAGTTAATATTACAACTGAACACTCTTATTTTCTATTTGTTGTAATTGAGAGCACATGAGTGCACGTCAGCAGCAGTGATTTTGTAAAAGTTATCGCAAGTCTTTAGAGGAGCAAGGAGGCCAATGGTAACCATGAACTCCCCACTTCCTTCTCCACAGGGCCTCTTCCTTCTCCAGAGGAGCATCATGTACCTTCTGAAAGACTTCACATCAGGACCCTCACAGCCAGAAAAGCCATACTCCAACAGCAGTCACATGAGTGTGACTTCACAGATCCTGGTGCCAACATCCAGGAACAGGTCAATGTTGAGATGCCAGGACACCATCTTCATAAATTCTCCATGAATGAGGTTGATTTGCACAACCCCAGGTACCTCTGAGATTCCTGCCTTCATTTGTGGAGTCAAACAGCCTGCATTCAAATTTCTGCTTTGCCACAAACTAGCAATGTGAACTTCGGAAGCGAATTAGCCTCACCACCACCAACTGTTCCTCAACAAGGGAATTTGAGTCCAGTAGAAATGGTTTTTGAAAAAGTTATTTTTCAATTTTTTCTTCTGAAAAATAGAGATTACAAGCGTACTGATTCTCAAGGTTGTAATATGGGTAAATACCAGCCACGACTATCATGATTCCTCAGTAAAATCTTTTGTTTGCCCTTGTGTAACTGAAAAAGATCCAAAATTGGTATGCTTTTAAATGTACATAAATGTATAAATTCTTGAAAGGAAAACTGTATTTAAGAAGATATTTTACAGCAACTACACAGCAAAGAAGACAACTGATTTTATTTCTAAGGAAGTATCTGAGAGCTTCTCAACTGCTGGTATTCCAAACCAGAGCCTCCCACAGGAAAGACAACAGTATCGAAGTAGCCAGTTCAGGAAAGAAACCATTGCTAATCCTCAGTCTCACACACACACCACGTCCACTTTTGACTTAGGTCAGTGACAAAACATTTAAATGAGCTTTTGAATAGCAATTTTGTTTGAATATTTCCATAGAATTTTATTTCCCTTACTGCAGAAAATTTAGTGGCAATTTAACAATTATCCAATTTTTTTAACACAATACTGCACATTAAAACACTTTGGAAATGGAAAGAACTATAAAAGACATGAAACTTTTCCCCCAAGAAATGACAAAGGTACTTAGCAATGCTTGATATTCTTTTTGCTATCAAGCCAAGATAGAAAGGACTTTTAACTCTGAAATGCATGCACTCCATAGCCACATAAAATTGAGATAATCTCACATGCTTTTGCAATCACAGAGTACTCTTACCTAATATTTGCATGCTCAGTCAGACTACAGCTATTAAAATTACAGATACATAGTTTAATTTCTATCTATGCCTTCCCAAGTTCAGCTGCATCATTTTATAGAATTTTAATAGCTCTTTAAGACCAAAATGATCTATTTTGGCACTTCTTCAGCAATCGGATATAAATGAATAGTAAGTCATGGGACGAAACTTAACATGAGCATAACACTGTAATTATTGCAAATCATATTTTTTACTTAGATATACATTCTCGATAAAAATTTACTAAAGATTTAGGACTCACTTGAATGCCAGTGTTGTGGACATTCTCACAAGCCTTTCATTTGACACAAACGTCACAGAAACAATTTAATTTCACTCTTGAGATGCTCTATTACCTTGGAATTTTTTCAACACATTATTTAATAAAAATCACTTTAATTATGCCAGTAAATTGACATTATTATAAAGAAGAACATTTCCAATCACTGACCCCAACTGCATTTCTTCAAGTAAGCAAATATATGACCACACCAAAGAAATAAAAATGAAAAGATACCTGAGAGGAATACAAGGATACTTCATAAAGTTTATGGTAAAGTCCAGTTCCAAGATAAATTGATTTTGGAACCAAAAAATGAAATTCTATGCATATTTTTCACAATAAGTTTTTCATAAATTTCTTAAAGACCCCTCATATGCATAGATTTCAAAAAAGTTTTATACCAGAATAAAGTTACCTTACAATTCAATTTTTAATTCAATTTTCTACAAACTTTTGAAGTTCACTTGTGTAGTAAAATTAAAAATCTGTGAAGACATGTTATATTACCATCTCACAATTTTTGCTTTGTAAATTTAATCCTATTCTGTAATAAGTTATTAAAAAAAAAAACTCTAAAGAAAAAGACAATGCGTCTTTAAACAAACGTTCCAAGCTAAATCTTATAGAAAGAGAAACACTAGGGCCTTGAAATTGCATATCACAATAATATCAACTCAAGTTGTCACCATGTGTGGCTTACCTCGTCGTCTTTATACCAGGACAAGCTTTCGGCCGTAAGGACGAACCAGTATCCCTTGGAGCCTCCTTTCATGATGCCAATGTTGCTG
The DNA here is from genome assembly GCF_051225735.1 of Oryctolagus cuniculus. Classification (NCBI taxonomy): domain Eukaryota; kingdom Metazoa; phylum Chordata; class Mammalia; order Lagomorpha; family Leporidae; genus Oryctolagus; species Oryctolagus cuniculus. The sequence goes on from NC_142873.1 coordinate 26,830,744, forward strand.
ATGGTGAGCCACCCCTTGCGAATCACCTACAAAAGAGCAGACATCAGCAGAGGTGCTTAGTGCAACAGCAGCCAACGAAGACTAAAGGTCTTGGGCTAAGTTAAAAACAAGATATAAATTGCAATAAAAATAGCATTGTTCCCTGAAGCTCAACCTCACTGAGCCATTCAAGAGAATTTATCTTCCCAAAGTACAGATGACCGGAGGACAGTCTCTTCCATTAGTGAATGAAGTAAAAATCTCGGGCTCATATGTATGGTGGAAGCATAGTGACTGAAACAGAGAGGAATGAAATGAGGCAGCCCAATACTGTGCCAGGCCTATTTATGGCATTGCTGCCACAATTAAAACATGTTTATTTGCTTGGATGACAATAAGCTCTCCATGCCACTGCCTCTTCTCTTCCAGCCTACTTGCCCATTTGTTTGCCTGGTTCGCAGCTCATTACAGTTTTCAGCAGAGACTGGCCAGCAAATGGTGAAAAGAAAAAACTCAAGCCAACCAATTAGCTCCTTGTTAACAGCCTTGAATAAGGCTGATTGAGAGAGAAAGCTGAAATAATAAACTAAAATGAAAAGTTTGAGGTTTTTAAAATTGTGTTGATTTATCCATCTACTTCTGATTGTTATTTGCCATACTAGAAAACATGCAGCATCTTCATAAAAACCTTTATTAGCTTTAAAATTTTTAAACATAAACAACTTGGATTACAGATTTGACAGAAATTATTTATAAATGGCATTTAAGAGAAAATGTAATTTTTTTCTCACAGTTGTAAAGTTACATTCTGTTTCCCATATGGCATACTTTACCATGTCTTCCATGCTAGATAATTTTGTTGTCATAGAGTGAGATGTGAAACACTATATGGAATTGTATGATATTGTTCTAAAAGTCAAAAACTGTCATATAACAAAATCACACAATATCCTAGAGAACCTAAAATATTTTTAAATATTACTTATTGAAAAACTAATGAGTGCTAGGTCAAAGAAAGATGAAATAACCTAATAATCAGATTTCATTTTTATTTTGCTACTAAGTTTTCTAGTAGAGGAGGAAGGTCAACCCTGGAGAAAATTATGAAATGAGTCAAAATTCTTATTATTGATCTTCCCAGGCCCTCTCCACATTTGCACTCCCTGTCACCTCGATTCTCTGTCTACTGCAGCATTTTTCAGGTGCCCATTCTTCCCGTAGGGTTCTGTTGCTTTTACAGAACCCCACAGAGCATCCTTCTCAGCTCCAGACTCAGGCAACTTTTTCTAATGTTCAGAATTATCTTTTTCTTTTTACCTTCTGCTTTAGAAAAGAGGAAACACCATTTCTCAAAGTATGGCTCCTAACAACTATATTAAAATTATTAGAATGCTTTCTAAAAGTAGAGATTCTTGGGCCACCTACCAATTCAAATGAATCAGAATGTATACATATTAAACTCAGAAACGCACATTTTAACAAGCTCACAAGGTGACATTTATTCATATTGAAATTTGAAGATCATCGCATGTACACATACAATCAAAATTTCATTTTCCTTAGAGAAAATGATCGAATCTAGTTGTTAGTAAGAAGTATCTGGTTAAATTATTTCACACTGGGTGCAAACTGATGAAATCTTTACTTAATATATACTGAATCGATCTTCTGTATATAAAGATAATTGAAAATAAATCTTGATGTGAATGGAATGGGAGAGGGAGCGGGAGATGGGAGGGGTGCGAGTGGGAAGGAATTTATGGGGGGGAGGGAGCCAATGTAATCCATAAACTGTACTTTGGAAATTTATATTCACTAAAAAAAGAAGAAAGAAAAAAATTATTTCACACTAAGATCATTATCTATCCTAATAGGGCTTAAAAACAATATATCAATCATAGTACTCCATCAAAGCATACAACAGGTTGAGGATCCCTTATCCAAAATTATTGGGAAAGTAGCGTTTTAGCGTGTTTCAGATTTTGGAATAAGAGCATATACTTCACTTGCTGAATATTGTTAATTTAAAAATCCAAAATCCAAAATGCTCCAAAATCTGAAACTTGTTGTGTGTCATTATTTCATTTCATTAGGTCTGTTTGGATAGAAAAGAAGTCTTCCAGATACTATGCAAATGGCATAAGCAAATCACCAGTTTGCCATAAACAGAATTATGAAATTTCACACAATGAATATTTCTTAAGACTCTACCATATGTAAAGATGAAAAAGATGTATTGACACCACAATCCCTTCCCTCTACAATCTTATAAAATAGGGCAGAAGGGGGCCTGGTGCTGTGGTTCAGCAGGTGGGGCCACCGCCTGCATTGCCTATGTTCAATGTGGGCACCAGTTTGGGACCTGGATGATCCACTTGCAATCCAGCTCTCTGCTGTGGCCTGGAAAGACAGTGGAGGATGACCCAAGTCCTTGGATCCCTGCACCCATATGGGAGACCTGGAGAAGGCTTCTGACTGCTGGCTCCTAGCTCCTGGCTCCTGGCTTCGGATAGGTGCAGCTCCGGCTGTTGCGGTCATTTGGGGAGTGAACCAGCGGATGGAAGACCCCCCTCTCTCTCTGCCTCTGCCTCTCTGCAGCTCTGACTTTCAAATAAATATATAAATCTTTAAAAAAAAATAGGGCAGAAGGCAGACTCATAGAGACATAATTTCAATATAACAGTATATTAACAGATGCACGCCAAGGAGGAGGAGGTACACTGGATGCAACTTAGGAAGTCTTAATAGACTGGTATCTCAGAAAGGCCTGAAGAGGATTAGAATGACGTGGGCTAAGGAGTGATTTATTTGCCTATTTTTTTTTTACTTGTTTTCCACAGATAAGGACAAATAAGAACAAAGTATGAAAGAACCACTTAGACTAAAAAATGTGAGGTGAGGATGAAGAAGTTGAGGCTGGAGAAAGATATGGGGTAAAGCTGGAGTGGATCCAGTTGAGTGACACCCTGAATTTCAATGTTCTCACTCCTGCAGCAGCACCAAAACTAAACTTTAAGTTCACACCCCTAATGCATGTATATTTATTTAAAAATTATATATATGTGCTTGCTTAGGCAGCACATATACTAAAATTATGTATATGATTATGTGTCAATAAATTATATATATCATATAGAAATAAAAATGGAAATTTGAACATATGACATAAAGATGAAATAAATAGTATTTTTTTTAATTTTGGGGGTAATTAGCTTTTAGTTTTAGGGCTTTTTTTTAATTTATTTTTTCTATTTGAAAGACAAAGTTACAGAGGGAGGTAGAGAGAGAGACCTTCCATCTGATGGTTCACTCCCCAAATGGCTGCAGTGCCGCAGCTGAGCCGATCCGGAGCCAGGAGCTTCTTCCGGGTCTCCTACGTGGGTGCAGGGGCTCAAACAATTGAGCCATCCCCTGCTGTTTTCCCAGGCACATTAGCAGGGAGTTGGATTGGAAGTGCAGCAGTCAGGACTCCAATTGGTGCCCATATGGGATGTTGGCACTGCAGGTAGGGGCTTTAACCCATTGTGCCAGATCGTCAGCCCCAGTATGTTTTTATTTTTTAAAATTTTGTGGGAGAAATGCATGTATGTCACTGGCAGTTAAAACTCTGAGCAAAACAGCAATGGCTCTCCATGGAATCCTGGGGAAATATAACACTTCAGAGGTAATCACAGAATAATCTGGAAGAAATGTCAGGGAAAGAAAAACCAACAAGGTCGTGAAAGCCAAAGGAAATGAATTTCCAGGATTGAGTGGTGGTAAAGATTGTCAAGATCAGCACAGCAAAGGACATTAAAGAACAGTGCTGAGAGTCACGGCGTCTTCAGCTATGCCATTTCCAGTGTGGTGGTGGTGGAGTGAGGAGTTAAGAGTTCACGGGCTTGAAAAGTGAACGAGAAGAGACAGTCACTGAAGAGAGGGTGGCAAGAGAGTTAAACACTGACTAGGGAACAGACTCAAAGGAAGTGGTTATGGTTGGTTGTGTTCAGTTTTCAGGAGAAGGTGGGGTTGGAGAGTTTTTGTATGGGCAACAATTGAGTTCAAGAGGGGGCTTCAGAAAGTTTATAGAAAACAGAATTAAAATATTAGTTCATTTGGGTGGAAAAAATTTTTGACATCTTTTTCATTACATACACTTTCATGAATTTTTTGAAAACTTCTCACATTTATGATTTGAGAGGAATTAAACAGCACAGAGTAAGGGGTTAGTGGTACAGACAAGATAATAGAGGGACAAGGAAGATGGCAGCAGGTGCGAAGAAGAGCCCAGGGAAGGAGCAGGCTTGAACAGGAATAGCTGCCTGATCCTAGGAGCTGGAGGGAGTTGGGAGGGTAAGGACAGACATGTGATGAGGAAAAGTGTGGGAAGAAGGTGATCTTTGATCTCCTGCTAAAAGAGAAAAGACTAGAGTATCCGCAGGAAAGTGAGGAGGTGAGATTAGGAAGGATTGAAGATAGGATACAGTATTGAAATAGAACTATTGAACTCAACTAGAATTACAAAAAAAGGTCAAAAGCAGAGAATGAACATAAAAAACCTGCAGGAACAAAATCAGTACAGCTGCATTATATTTTCCAGGAAGACTCTGCATACTTGATACACAAAAGAAGAAGATAATTGGGACTTAATCCAGGGTTCTAAGTTCCAGGACTCAAGTGACCTAATTACCTGGGTGAAAAGATGATGAAGGGTTGGGGCAAGAGGGTAATTCAATCTATGCCAAGCAAAGAAATAAGGTCAGGCAACTCTAATAGAGAGGTAGAAAATGAAAGTATAACAGGAACTAGAGTGATTAAAAAGTTGTGGGGGGGTGGGGGAAGCAGATACTATGCCAGTACAGGCAAAAATTGAGTTTTCAGAGTTTAAGATGACATGAAGAAAAAAATTGCCTGACTTTATTGGTTCCATTAGATTCATCTCTCAAAGATGCACCACTGTTTTAGATGCATTTAATGTTTTAGCTGGAAAAGACATTTATTAAACATCACTTAGTCCAGTAGATATAGTAATTTGGGCTATATGAGTACTATGTTAAAAATAACAATTTAAAAGGCATTTGCAAATAATTGACACAAAAAATAATTAGAATGGATTCAATATTATCCCTATGTCATTACAGCTATTTGCATTTCAAGGGGTTTTATAAGTTGGAGAAAAAAAGCAGCAGCTTACAGCTATCATGTTAAGTACACAAGGCCCACATTCCCTCCTAGCCACCCTAGGAAGTGTGTTCTGCACTGAACACTGTCAACAATTACGTTGCTGTCATAAAGTTCAAGAAAAGTTGAACCAATCCTAGCCCTTCCTTTTACAACAGAGGAAGCATATTTGCCACAAATTGCTTTTCCCAGCAGCAATCAGCTCAAAATAGGAATTTAGAAAAAATAGTTCCTAATGTACCTTTCCACTAAGAAATTTAGTGACAGAGAGAAAACATGAAATCAAGGTTAAAAAGGGGGGAGGGGAATAAGATAGGAAAATGTAGACATTCAAGTAAAAATGGACAGGACACAGGAGATAAGAATGCTAAGGCAAAATTCATCAAAAGAAAACAAAGGAAAGTGAGTAGTCAAGAGAAGACAAAGATTAAATAAAATTTCAAAAGAATGTCATAACAAATGGGATTGGTTGTAGGGTCCCTTCAAGAAGAAAGAGAGAATACAAAAAGTTAACTTTATATTCAAATATAAATTACCAAAAAACTCTATCAACATTCACTACAATAGCCACTTATGGTTTCTTACTATTTGAATATCAAATTCTGTTTTGATTCCCCGAGTAAACAAAGACAAGTAAGCCCATAATTATATGACTAGAAAGAACCTTGAGAGCTGAAAGGGCATGTTCTTATTTGTTTGACTGGAGACAAACTTTTTTAAAAAAATTTACTGCCATAAATATCACCCAAGCTTCTTTCACCAAATATAGAAACTTTGAAAGCAACTGCAAGACCAACAATGGGGACAATGCAATAGTACAGCCTCTTCTCTTGATGTCAAGACTACCCTAACAGAGTAAGCATTCTAGTTTCCTCCATGCTATCAGAAAAAATACCTCATTAGAGTTGGCAAAGCCTGTATGTTAGGGTTAAGTTCAGACCCCAACATCTGGCAGGCACACTAAATCATAAAATTAATACACAGCCAAGGAATAAAGCTATGGGGAGAAAAAATGACATGTGGAAAAGTTTTAATGTGGCCAGGGCTTTCAACTTTATTTGTGAGCAAGGAGTTTAGAACTTGGCCTTACTTATGGTGGACCATGCAAGGTTTTGTTGTTTGTCTTTGTTTTTCCCAGCTATGCAGGTGGCTTTTAACTGTGGCAGCCTAGGTTGGGGTGGTAAACCATAGCCCATTTGATAGTTTGATTTTGGCAGATTACAAAAGCTTATATGTAGCCTAGTTGACACACACAGGGCTATGTGGGCAGATGGTAGGGAGCAGCATGGGTCCATCATAGGCATAGGCCAGTCACCCAGATGGTTAGGAGGGGTCTCCCTTTGGACACACAGGCATTCTCAAGATATAGGCTGCTTATCCTTAAATTTGGCTGGCAGATATGTTTCTGAGCAGCTATGTTCTCAGCAAAAGATTCAACCACAAGGAGAAAAAAGCCTTCCAAAACACAGGCTGATAGGCTCAGGATATAAAGTCAGAACTATTATTTTTACCCTATAAGATAGCAGCTGAGGTTCAATGCACCACAGAGCATTCCTCTGGTTCTAGCTTTAGTTTATTAGGGACATACCCAGGTAGAACGGGTTAGATTGGTTGCCCTCAAAGCCATTCTCTACTCTGGTCCAGGGCAAAGAGGGAACTGCAGAGTCCAAATCTTAACTCATAAGATTTATTCACAGACTTAAGGGCCCTATCACCACAGGATACCAGGAGAGAATCACAAAAGCAAAAGGAAAGTAAAAATTATGAGATTTAGAATACATAGTATGAGAAATGAAGGTAATGCAAAAAAACAGTGGTGATTTGGGTTGCCATTACTGAGAACTCTCAAACTTCACAATAGGCAGCAACATTTCAAGTGTCCTTCTCTGAGACTGTATGTACAGTTTTGATGATAAATTGTATAATATTAAAGCTAACCTCTTGAGAGATGTCTTCCAATAAATATGTAGGTTCACAAAAAAACTAGTAATGCAGCTGATTTGCAGCCTGGCAGAGATACAACCTGGAAGATTTTATCCATCTACTCTTTCTGAATCAGTACCCCTGAATTTCTGCTATAATTAGTGGAAACACCTCGAAAAGGAGTCTAGGGATGTAAACAGGACCTGTTTAAAGACTAGGGAATCTATTTGTTTCATTAAACTTGGTTGCTGTAGAGCTAGTGCTGGGATTGTCTTTTGTGACCCATTCTTAGTATCATTTATGAAGTGAGGAACACAGAGGCTATTTCAATTGGAAGGAATAACAGGTAGTTCTGGAGCGCAGCTCAGGATGCAGCTGCTGAAGGAACCCCAAGTCTACCTGGTCAAGAGAACCTGTGTGGCTGAGGCTGACAATACAGTGTGGACTGAGTGAGGACTTCAATTTGATGTTCCACAAATATCTTAAACTTCAAAAACTCCTTTGACAATGTAACATTTCAGCTTTAATTTCCAGGAACTTCATAGCAACAGGGGTTCATGTTCACACTGAGAACATGTCTATATTATTGACATTTTATTACTGATATATATTACTGGTTTCACTTGATCACTGCAGAATCTCTGAAAGACTAAGGAAACAACATGGTTGAATGTAATTTGAAAGAGAAAATAAAATAAGGAGCAAATTTTTACACTTGGGAACAGACTGGTCGTCTTGGAGCCCTATACGGAAGCACTGTTTTGACCTGTAGCAGAGCCTTCTGTCCACTGGGGTCTTAGAAGGAGGCCAGGGAAGCCACAGTTAGCTTTGGAGGAATGGCTTCACGAAGGTAGGAGCAGGATTGAGCCTGTTGATCTCTCCTCCAAAAGGGGGATAGTCAACGCACAGTTAACCACCAGCTTCATGGTTAAGCCCAGTGGAGTAAAAAGTATTCTTCCCCAAGGAATACAGGAGATTGGGTGAAGGGAGCATTCCTGTTGTTTCCTCATCATTCATTCCACCACAGGGGGTGTAAAGTTTGACTTCTAGGATTGGGAAAGGTAAGCAGGGAGTATGATCCAGTAACAACTCTATACTGGTATTACTATTATCCGATGTTATGCTTCAGGAAATTGAGGCAAACAGCAGTTAAATAACTCACAGAGTGTCATCCAGGTAAACAGGTTTGGCCTTCCCATTCCTTGTGGGAACTGGCCTGCCCACAAGGACATGTGCTCTAAACAGAGAGAAGAAGGTTCATGCCTGCAGCTGTGAGGGATAAATTCAATTCAGGGAAGTGCTCAAAGGTCCTTCTCACCTAACACTATTGGTCAGTCGGGCGGCCAGTATTTCCTGAGTGCATGTGGACCAGGCACTATGCCAGGTGCCCTGCCCTGAGGATCACATGCCCAGCTGTGTCTTTCCACTAGCCTAAATATTATAATAAATAAATTTTCACATTTGATGAACTAATCTTATCACAGGGACAAAGAAGTGTGGAAGAATAGCAAATAAGATAACACAAAGAAATTTAGATGAATCAAAATTAATTATCTTAATAAATTAAGATGAAAATTTCAAAAATTTGATGAAATATTATTTTTCATTATTTTTAAGACTCTAAAAAAATCAATCTGCCACTACTGTGAAGTAATTGTACATCTGAATGTTCCTCATGGTTTTAACTTTCTAGGAAACCAGAGTCTTGAAAGTATCTAAAACAGGCAAAGAAAAAACTACAATTAAAGACTCCATTTCTAGGAATTCAATGATAAAAACAATAACTAACATTTACTAAACACTATTGTGTGTCAGGCATTTTGCTAAGAGCTCCACACATTTCTTGTAAGCTACTTAAATAACAATCCTTTGAAGGAGGTAATATTTTCCTGATGTGACATGGGGAAACAGAGATCAGGCTCCTATTTAGCTTTCAGGCCCATTCTTATAACAATCAATAGGCCTTCCTTGTAGGAACCCACATACTGTTTTCTGTTTTGCTCCACCCTACAGAGGACACTCAGAGAACTGAGCCTCTTAGCCCCTGAGTGAAACAAAACTTCTGGTGATTTGGTTTCCGAGTCCTAGCTCTCAGCCTCTAACACATGCAAGGTTGTTGGCTATACTAATACCAAACAGCTGGAAGTAAACCATTAGTCTAACAGGAAACTAGTCAACAGGTTATGATACAATTCTTTGACATTAAATTAAGTTGAGAAAAAAACATTTAATTCATCAGAAAAACATTTTTGCCAGACTGTACTAATCTGGGCACAATACTAGAGTCACACCATCTGGGATTCTCTCCCAGTTCCAAAAACCTGTTTACCTGGGTGACACTGTATGAGTTATTTAACTTCTCTTTGCTTCAATTTCCTCAAGCATAACACTGGATAATAGTAAAACCAGTAACAGAGTTATTGCAAGGATCTTGAGCTAACATATGCAAAGACTTAGATCAGTAATTATCAGTATGTTACGTATGGTATCACTTCAGTTATATGAGGTTACTTCAAAAAAGCTCATGGTAAAATAGCATTAAAAGTATGAATTGGGATCAGCACTGTGGTGTAGCAGGTAAAGCTGCTGCCTGCAGTGCTGGCATCCCATGTGGGTGCCTGTTCAAGTCCTGGCGGCTCCACTTCCAATCCAGCTCTCCACTATGGCCTGGGAAAGCAGTGGAAGATGGCCCAACTCCTCGGGCCCCTGCACCCATGTGGGAGACCTGGAAGAAGCTCCTGGATTCAGATCAGCACAGCTCCAGCCATTGCGCCATCTGGGGACTGAACCAACAGAAGGAAGACCTTTTCCGCTGCCTTTCTCTGCCTCTGCTTCTCTGTAACTCTGCCTTCAAATAAATAAATAAATCTTCTTTTTTTAAAAAAAAAAAAGTATGAGTTTACTTTGGTACAAAAAAACTTGTGGCCTAAACTTTTTTTCATACTACCTGGAAAATGGATATTATGGAAAAATTATGCATGGATTTAAAAAATATTGGCACTAAAATAAACTCGTGCTTTTAATTCCATTTTCCCATGAACTTCTTGACATATCCTCATATTTGTTAGCATAAGGATATAAAAAATGTTAGCTATTATAAAAATTGGTGGCAAGATTCATATCCTTCAATTTCCTTGTATTTTCCAATAATATTGCTACTAAAAATGCAAGCTAGCATCACATTACTGCTTACTTAAAACAGGCAATTTCTTAGGATCCCTTTAATGTGTAATGAACACAGTATGTTGGAAAACTGAGGCAGATTACAAATAACCTGGCAAGAAAATAACCCAACAGCAAAACGTAAAAAAAAGTGATTCTTAAGTAGTGTGTGGGAAATCCACATGATGAAAGAAGCTGGGCTTTTTAAATTAAGGAATTGATTTGACTGAAAACATATTAACAATGTACAGTAAAGACTGACTGCAAACTAGGAACCAATATTTAACATTCATATCAAATCTCTTTTTATTTGAAGATGAAGATGCCAAAAGAAAAATTTCTGGTTTCTCTAAAAAAAAAAAAAATCCAACCTCTACCTAATAACACTGGCATGAATTTAAATTGTAACCACCTAAATAAAATATTGCAAGTTAAACATCAGTTTATTATTTCACAAAATAATCTCACGATGTAACTGAAGGAGCTTCCTCACTTTTCTGAATTTGCACAATTCTACAAGAACTACTTCAGCAGAGCCTCCGTCATCTCCCATTCATCCTGTGCAGTGAAGTCACCTGAAAACTCTTCCCACCGAATTTCCCTTCTAGATCATTAGCCCATGATCACACAGTGAAGGCATTTTTCAGCCCTTTTTGGCTCATGAGGCTTTTGCACTATCTTGATTCTCAAAATTATTCGTAAGGAATTTCTTCCCCTCTCATTGTATCCCAGATGTTGCTCAGCTGCCTGTTTATGCGTTATTTCTGCCACAGGCACAACTATTTCCGAGGAGTTCACTAAGATGGAGCTGTTTATTCTCAGTTTACTCACCTAAACCTCTACAAGATCCAGGCTATTAACCATGATGAAAATCAGGGCTCTACTTTTTTCACTTTTTTCCTGTGTATCTTTTCCATGTGCAGAGTTTCCTTTGAAGTTAATGGGCCTTCCATGTGGAAGAGATTCAAGTGATACAAAACAGAATAAGAACTAAGCCCATCATCTATTTCTCACATTCAAGGACAAAAATACACATACACAAAGGAAAGGATACTTCACAATTAGCCAGGCCTGAATAAAATTTGGATATTTTGCTATCAATAATCCAGAAAGCTTCTTTCACAGAGAAAACAAGCATGCTAATAAAGGTTATTAATCGTTCAATAGAAAATTAGTGAGCAACTTGTATGTGTCAGGTAGCTCACTGAAAATTAAAGGGTCAGCCAAAACAACAACAACAAAGATAGGCAGCACCAAGAAGCTGACAGATAAATGGATTAATACACACTAAACAAAATCTCACACAGATAAATGGAAAGTTACAACTATGCATGGTGCTGCCAAGGAGTGATTCACAACATTAAAAGAAATTTTTGGCACACGAATTACAATCTGAAGGGTATGGGGTGGAGGAGAGAGTGGAACGGCAAACTGTTGTATTAGCACATAAAGCCAGAGTGAGCCTTGTGCAAGACAAGCCTGCACAGGAGGCAAACCATGCTTGGCCATCTAATTTATGTGAAGAAATCTTGTCTTTACCCTGAGAAGAATGGAAAGTCTTTGAAGTATTTAAAATAGGGCAGGAACATAAGATTTGGATCATAAAAAGTTCCCATCTAGCTCTAGATTGGTAAAGCAATCAGAGGGAGGAGGAAGGGTGCAGGATGATCAGGTACTGGACTGCTACAGAATCCTCAGCCACAGACAACTAGAATGTTGACAAGAGTGCTGGAAAAGGAGATGTGCAGAAGAGCAATACGTGGGAAGACAATTTAGTACAATGATAGATTGATTGGACATGCAGGCTGAGAGAGGTATTGAGGCTGACTCCCAAGGCTGTTGAACAGATCGTCAGGGCACATGCATGGAAAGAGAGGGGGAAGACTATGTTTAGGGACGGGAGGAGTCCTAATTTCAATCTGGACATGTCAAAACATGAGCAGATGAAATAGAACATTAGCCATGAATAATCCTAGACTGGACATACATGTTTGTGAATTGTTGATTCTGGGTGTGAATGAATCTGGGAGTGTAGGGGAAAATGACTTAAAATGAGAGTCAGAGTGAGAAGAAAGAACACATGAGTGAGCCCTTAAAGGTGATGGAAGTGTGGCTAGAAGACTGAGAGAAAAGCAGTGAACTCTGTCTGAACAAGATAATGGAGGAGAAAGTTATTAGGCAAAAGGATAAAGGTCAAATGTCAGAATGAGGGAAAGTGAAACTAAAACTAAAAAAATTTGTTTTTCACTGATTTGAGTAACATGGAGGTTACAGAGAGGCAATATTCAAAATATGTGACATTAGTTTGACCAATCCAAAGGGATGCCAGCTCATGGTGTAAGAACAGGTTACTACATGGAAAGGAAGTTGGCGAGATTCTGGGACAAGGGTTTCAGTGTCTCTGGTGATAGAGGGAAACCGTAGAAATGGCCAGTTACAAGTGGTAGGAAAAAGCATTAAATACGAGAGTGCCCACAGCCCAGATGACACATACTGGTTGAGGATTCTCCCCATGTATTGTTTCTGTGGCTAATGGAAATGGAGAGCAGCTAGAATGGAATAGATGAATGGCAGAATTGAAGTTGCACCATGCCACTCTGATTTTATATGAATCAATACTGCCCAACATGTCCTAGATGCCAAAAAAAAAAAAAAAAAAAAAAAAAAAAAAACCCTTCGAAAGTACAAAAGAAAAAAATCTACAATTGTCAATGAACAAAACATATATCGGCTGGCGCCGCAGCTCACTAAGCTAATCCTCTGCCTTGCGGCGCCGGCACACCAGGTTCTAGTCCCGGTCGGGGCGCCGGATTCTGTCCCAGTTGCCCCTCTTCCAGGCCAGCTCTCTGCTGTGGCCAGGGAGTGCAGTGGAGGATGGCCCAAGTCCTTGGGCCCTGCACCCCATGGGAGACCAGGAGAAGCACCTGGCTCCTGCCATCGGATCAGCGCGGTGCGCCGGCCGTGGTGGCCATTGGAGGGTGAACCAACAGCAAAGGAAGACCTTTCTCTCTGTCTCTCTCTCTCACTGTCCACTCTGCCTGTCAAAAAAAAAAAAAAACATATATCAAACAGAGAATATGCTTTAAATCAGTTCCTAGAAACATTGGCCCCTTTAGGGAGGCAGCAAGATGCATTGTCCCTCAATTATTCAGGTTAAAGCTATAGAAACTTATCAATGATAAGAATTGCTAACAATTTCTGATTTAGGGTCCCTAGAGAACTCTAATAAAAATTTATTTGTGCTGTAACACCTCTAAGGAAGTGTGCCGGTAGTGTTACTGAGGAGATGGCCAAGGCACTTAGGTATTAAATACATGTTATTAGCTAATTCTTTATATAGCACCCACCACTGTAAATTCTAATGTTCTAGAGGGAAAATCACATGCACAGATCCAACAAGGAACTTTAGTTTCAAATTTCATCTCAATGGAAAAGAATCTGAGCCTCTCTTCCCCATGTTTTGATTGATCAATTGTTCTGTGGATGTTGAGAGTGCAGCCTCTGAGGATTTTAATGCTAACAAGTGAATAACTGTGGGTGACTGGGGCCTCCTCTCTATACAAAACCAGACACATATTTTCCTGTCAGCTTGGTTACCATCATTCACTTTTGCCTGAGTTCCCAGGGAACAGTTTACCAGCTCCTCTTTCAGTGCCACAATCTTTTAAGCTGACACAGTTGTCACCTCAAAATTTCTACCTCACCCTTTTGTGTTGGAAGCCTTTCAGAGTTTCTAAGGATGTTCCTGCTAGCAAGTGTAAGGCAACAAAATTAAAGAGCTCATTGCTATAAACAACCTCTTATCCTTCTAGCTCCACTCAAAATGCATTTCAGCTTTCAAAAAAGAACCAAAGATGTTATCCACGGGATCCTGAGTCACAGACTAAACATAAGTGCCACAGACATATCAGAGGAAACGTAGCCATCCTGATGCTCTAAAACAGAGACAAGGCTTAAGCCTCTGGTATTCTGGAATGACTGACGTGATAACTTCAGGGTTTCCCAAAGTATGTTCTAAGAAATGCCAATTCAGAGATATATCCTCCCAAAAAAAGTTTTGATGACTAAATAAGTTGAATTCCTGAAATAACGTATCTACTTTTCCAAGGTGCACAATGCACACTCTTATACCAAATATGCTGAGAAGTCTCAAGGTGAACATACCTCTGAATTTGTTTCACATTTGGCACTCCACATTTGACCATGAAACCCTAATTTTGCATTGCACAGTGTTTCAAATGTACTTCAGAAAACAGTGGGTTTGTGGAGCTGAGAGCTGCCTGTGAAAGTAGATGGTCCACAAATACAGAAGAAAGAAGAGAGTATCTGTGGGAGGTTTACCTTCCTCTCGCCTCTCCAATCTTCCTTGCCTAGTACCTCACCTGACAGACCACATGGACTGGTTTTAGAATAGCAAAAAATAGAAAATATGAGAAAGCAATTCTGAATGAGGGACTGCATTGGGGAAATACGTGTACAGCAATGCAAGGAAACAGATCGAAAAGCAAGCATGTAATGAAAAAGGGAAGAGAAGAGAAATGTGAGAACCCCTTACAGGTTCTCTTCAGGATGATCACATCCCTGTGTAACAGATGCATCTACCCAGAGTACAACTCAGAAAATGCCATCACAGGCCACACACTAGGTGAACAGATGAGATCATGATACATACAGGCAGAGGAGAATATGTCTGACTCTTCCACAGCTTCGGATATAAAGAGCCCAACCCTGAGGGAACTCATTGTAAATCAATAGGATGAAAATACTATATTTCCATAGCAAGGGCTAACTTTTCTGGGCTAAAGAGAGACTGAGTCTATCAGGAGTGGGTAACATCCAGCCCGCTGGCCATATAAGGCCTAAAAAATCATTTGGTCTGGCCCTGCCTAGGCAACCACAGGTGGGACTTGAAATTCATGGAATCTCTAGCAGGCTAGTTTCTTAGTTAATAATTTCCAAAGGCCCACAAACGATATTATAATTATGCAAATTACCTTTGGCAGTAGAAAGTTTCTCCACCCTTTGCAGATATTAGCTACAGACAGAAGACACAGTCCTCATCCATTGAACAAAGTTATTGAATATTTACTCAGTTAATTGGCTATCTATTATATACTTATAGGCATTCTCATGTTGTGGGTGGAGTAGGGGTGGGATGGAGGTCAGAAATGGACAAAAACCAGGAAATTATATATCAGAAGGTAAGTACTATGAAAGACACAAAGCCATCTAAGTTGGATAATGAGTGCCCTCAGTTTGTGTGGGGGAGAAGACAGCACTTTCTCATTTAATCAGGAATGGCTTCTCTGATAAAATCATGTTGCTGTTGATATCTGAAGGAATTTAAAGAGAAAGCACTCAGAGGGTATTTTTGCTGCATGGATCAAGGCAGGTGAGGAATGAATTCCAGACAAAGAGGGAAGCAAGTACAAAAGTCCTGAGGCAGGAACAGCAAGGAATCCCATTACCTAAATCACAGTGAGAGAGGGAGCAGCAGTAAAAAGTAGGATCAGAGAGGTAAGAGGGTCCGGATCATGTAAGGCTTACAAGTCTTCAGATTTGGTTCTCAATAAGAAGTAAATCATCAGAGGGTTTGAACAGGGAAGACATACAATGTGTCTTAAAGAGAGTTCTCTGGCTACTGAGTAGAGAGACTCAGGGGAGCATGGGGAGATGCAGAGAGACCAATAGCTCAGGAGAGATGATGGATGCTTCCAGTGGAGTGGTAGGGATGGAAAAAGTGAGAAGTAGTTAGACTCCAGGCATGACAGGATCTGCTATTGGTTGGGAGATGTAGTGTGTCACCTCAGACAAGTTATTTAACTCTTTGTATCTCAGTCCACCTCATGTCAAGGAGCTGAGGCTATCTACACCATAATGATGTTGTGAAGAGTAAGAACATAGTAAGTGTGCAGTGCTTAGAACAGAGCTTATGTATAAAGAAAGCTTAATATATATTAGCTCTTTTTACTATTATTCATCAAAATGGGAACAATATCTACTCTGAAAGGTGGAATTTGAAGAACAAAGCATCTAACATACTGCCTGATCAAAACAGTTATCTATAAATTGTAGCTATTATTATGATTATAATTATTAAAAAATTAAAGAGCCCATCATCCATGTATGATACTATCTTAATGAATAATAAAGTTCTAAGAACTCTTATAGCTCTCTTTCTTCTCTAACTATTCACTGATTGGCACTTCATACCATATTGCTTTGAATTAATTTTTTTTAATTATATATTTATTTGAAAGTCAGAGTTACACAGAGGGAGGAGAGGCAGAGTGAGAAAGAGAGAGAGAGAGAGAGAGAGAGAGAGAGAGAGAGAGAAAGTCTCCCATCTGCTGGTTCACTCTCCAATTGGCCACAATGGCTGGAGCTGGGCTGATCCAAAGTCAGGAGCCAGCAGCTTTTTTCTGGGTCTCCCATGAGGGTGCAGGGGCCCAAGGACTTGGGTCATCTTCTACTGCTTTTCCAGGCCATAGCGGAGAGCTGGATTGGAAGTGGAGCAACCGGGACTTGAACCAGAACCCATATGAGATGCTGGCACTGCAGGCAGCAGCTTTTCCCACTATGTCACAGTGCCGGCCCCTTGAATTACTTTCAGTTATTACTTTCAGTTGCTGTGCGCCCATTTTCCCAGTAAGATTGCAGTTAACTGGTTGAAAGCATGGCTTTCTGAGTTTGTAGGTCAGTTTGGACATTTACTAATTATGTGAATTTAGAAAAATTGCTTAATCTATCCAAGTCCCATTTTTTTTCCTCATCTGAAAACTAAAACTAACAATACTAACCTCAAAAACATGTTCTAAGTATTAGTGAGATGGATGTACATAAAGTACTCAGTAGAATTTTGGCATCTAGTAATTGTACAAGAAATGGTAGGTACTATTATCATGTAATGATCAATTCTACTTTGTGCTCCTGTGAACTGTTTATGCCATCCCTAGATCACAGGTGAGTCAGAAAGTTGTTAGTACAATGGTTCTAAGCCAGGGGCAATACCAACACCCAAGGCTAGCTGTAAACATGATGCAGGTATACTGTATTGTCAATGTCTGGGAGATGGTTACTGAGTAGAAGGATGATAAACGAAGAACTCTCATCTAAAATGAAAATAGCACCTGCTAGAGTTCAAATAAAAATAATTGGGTGTTATCTATAATTATAATCAATCAAAAATCATCTCAATTATAAGATTGGAATTTACCACATTTCAGAGCTACATGTAGCAATTTTTATGGTGACATATTTAGATAGGAAACTTACCTTGTCACCATAAGCAAGCCTGAGATGATAACTACAGATGAGTAATAATAATATTTTAGAATCAGGTTTTTCCCCAAAACAGACCATATGTTCAAAATTAATAGTCAAGTTTATTATAGTCTGAACTTTCCTTCCTAGATGTTAACATCACAGCCTATGAGTCATTATCTTATACATTACAATACATATCAGATTCCAGATTTTAGAACATTTAATTTTCAATAATACGATATTTATGGACTGAACACTTAGTATGAGTAGATTCTACATTAAACACTGAGGATATAGCAGTGAAAATGAGAACTACTACTCCCAACCTAATAGAGCTTATAGGCAAGCATGAGAAATGGACACTGAACAAGTAAATATACAAAGTCTGAGAAAGGTACATGTTTCTATGGGAAACATAGTTAAGAACTGAGAAGAGCATAGAAGTCACTGAAAGTACTCTCAAGGAAGTGCTATTTAGACTGAGATAAATGCAGCGATGTTACTTGGCAGAGGGGGAAAATATTCCAGGGATGAGAAGAGTCTGGACCATTGAAGAAAATAACTGACATTCACTGTTATGCGAGCCCAGAATTCAAAAATGTTAATGGCAAAAGAAAGAACAGGAACCAGGCCGGGAATGGATAATGATTTTAGAATTTGACTTTATTCTAAATACAATGAAGTGTTTTTTGAATGGTTGTAAACTGAGGAGTAACAGGTTCATAATTTTTGTTTGTTTTCACCAAAACAAAACAAAACAAATTCACATCAAATGCGAACTTATTTGCAACTTTAGCAAAAAGTTTTGGGGGACAGTGTTGGAACTCCTGGTTAAAGTCAGTCTTTTAATTATTTGTGGGTTTTAATTATCCATGTTCTTCCTTACCTCCTTAATCATGACTAATTGAAAATTGGCTGTAACTCAAGATACTCCATGAGGAAACTTAATAAAGTAAAGTATGTAGCAGATGAAGGCTGGATTTCTATTGAAAACTGGAGATCATATAAGTAACAGGCATTCTGATTTCTATGGGAAATGGAGAGGCCCTGGTAAATATCATTCATCCAGAGCAGCTATTTTGTTAATCCCATAAACTAGTTGCAGATGTTGGCTCAAATAGCTCAGCTTTGCATCTGTAATTTTAAAATTGTCTCATATTTCTAAAACCTGACTCTGCATGCACCGGAAATCAGTGACATGAATTATGAACTTCAGGAAGAGGAGAAGCACAAGAAATGCCAGAAGTGACAGAAGATAATATTCGGAGGGGTGGGCAGGCTCTGTGCACAGGATGAGTGAAGGATGACACGGTTCCTTCCTCCAGGACATGGATCCTGCAACCCGACATTTGAAAATGAAACCGTGTGAGTGGATGTACCAAACAAGAGGAAGTCATTTACAGATAGTTGGGTTCTCAAAAACAAATCCTCCTTTTCCCTTTCCCCTCCTCCACTTTACATTAGGTCAACAGGAAGATTAGAGTTGCTGGAAAAGAAAAAGAAACAAAAAAAAATTGAAAACACAAATGCATGCTAAAATTTTCTTACCTTACTTAAGAAAATCATGTTTAGTAGACAGGGCAGGAAAAATAAAATGACTTGCTAAAAAACCAACATTTTTCTTTTATTGTGCTTTCTCATAGAAGACAATAAGTCAATAAACTCAAAACTCAGAAAAGGGGCTGAAGATAGAACTGCATAGGTAATAAATTCATATTATATTGCAAACAAAGAATAAATGCATTAGAAGATATTTAAGTTATGATGATGATGACTTTTTTTTTTTTTTTACATTTCTCAAGCTCATTTTTATTTATGTGCACTCTTTCCAAAGTAGTGCTCCACCAGGCAATATAAATGGCAGCACATCTAACAATCTGCCCACAGGGGCTATCCATCATAGGCTAAGTGTGTAAATAACGTCACTAGGAATCAGGACAAAAATTTCAGCCAATTATTTGGTGAGGCAAGAGCATAGCGCAAAGCTTCAAGGAACTGGGGTTCAATTATGAAACCAGAACACTCATTTCCTGGATAGAGAACATTCATCTCAGAGAACGCAGCCTAAAAGAATTCCCTGGGGTGAGGAATGGGGTAGTTGCTGAGTTAAAGAAATTTCATAGTAACTTTGGGGGTGAGGCATTTCATTCCTTAGTTCAGCTAACAATACATGTTTACATTTTGTTCAAGAGATAATCTGTAAGTTTTATTTGTTTACTGCCCTTATATAATTAGGAAATATATACTGCTAAGCAAATAAACACTTTGATCTTTCTAGAATTTTTTAAAGATAAATCTGAGACTAGTATTAATTCTTTCAAGTTACTAAAACTACTCCAATTAAGTCGCAATCTTGCTGTACCATGGTATCTACTTCCCAGGGAAAGTAAAAATGATTCCTGGAAGCTATGGGAGAATTGTTCCTTGCAAATATCTCAGAGGAGAGATGGAAAGATTTCAAAAAGGGGTGGGAGACCATGGAAAACAGAATTTTGGCCTGAAATGTTGAGATATCATATGTATATGGGAGATCTAAGATCCTAAGATTAGAAGATATCTATTTACATGAGGGGAAGAAACAAGATTGCTCTCAAATGGGATTATCCCATTACAAAACAAAATTTTAAAAATGCATGATGTCTCAATTGATTTACACTAATGCCAGGAATGATGCCTGATATTTAGATTCTTGATACAGAGACTCAGCATAAAACAGCAAGTCCAGAGTGAGGCTGAGACTGGAGTCCATAAGGCTTACCAACAGATCCCCCTACCTTACTGACACGGTCAACATGAATTTTATTCCCTCTGAATGTATACTGCAAGACTTGTTGAAAAAACTTAAGAGTATAGAGATGCCTCTGTATTTCAAGAATCCTGGGGTAAATATTCTGACTCAGAATAGTTCTATAATGTTATTGCACTGACTGTGAAAAGATTCATGCTTTAAGGATAGATACTGCAATTTGCCTTGGTCATGGTGAATTTGGGACATATTTATGCTGCTGGATTTAATTTCAATATGGGAAACAATGAACCAAAATAACAAAAGAGCACTACTGGAAATACATACAAAGACTTCTCTGCTTCTATTTACTTTTATGTTCACTGTGATAAGGAATCAGCCACACCCTTCTAAAAGGAACTCCTGATTCAGAATATGGATGTCATCACTAACAACAGATCAGATGGTACCTGTATAGTCAAGGAGGTCTTATAATGTGTCCTCTGCTAATCCCTTAAATTGATAAATGGAAAGGACTGGGTTCTCTTAGGATAAAAAGCAAATAAATTGGTACCCTTACCCAGGAGTGTCAGCCCATGAAGTGATGTTGAATCTCCCAGCCCATCAACAGCTGAAAGCCCCTTTGCCCCTTTTCACATCACACGTAGTAATTACACTATAGTGTCATTTTCTTTAAGCCTCCATGTAACTCCTCCTCCCTTTACTCTCAACAAATGAACCAGTCTCTATCAAATTGAAATGATCACAAATAAAGTATACAATATTCTCCTTTTCTCTAGTTTCCACTACAGTTCTCTTTCCGTAGGAATTTTAAATGCATTGTATCAAAACTAATGGCAATAAACAAAAGTATTCCATTAAAATAAAAGACAGCCAAGAAAATTCATTTATGTTTTATATTGTTCTGAAAGAGAAAGTATAAAAACAGAAATAATAGAGATAACTACACAGCTGAGATAAAAATTGTAATTCAATGAAAAACTACTAGAGAATCCAATAAATTCCACTGATAACAAAATAAATAGCAAAAAGTCAATAGTTTTCACATAGTAATAAATAATTAGAAAACATAAATAAAATACCACTTACAATTATAACTTAAGGGTATTCCAATTTTCTATTGCAACAAGAAATGTGAATTTACCTATATTCAGCAAACAGAAACAAAAAATTATAATAAACAAAATAAATAATCCTCTATTTGGTAGAAAAACAGGATGTGAGAAAATGCGACTCCATTCCATACGAATTTATAGGCCTTACACACATCCAATCAATAAGGAGCAGGTGGAGATGGAGGAGAAAAAAGGAGGCAGGAGGTAGAGGTGGAAGTTGAGGAGGAGATGGAGTAGGCAGAGGTGGAGGAAATGGAGGTAGAAGTGGGAGTGGAGGAGGGAGAGCTGGAAGATAAGATGGCTGAGATGCAGACTGCAGGTTATGAATTCACCCTTGCCTGGAACTGTGGCCAGATTTTTGCCATTTACCCATGGTATGACTTAAAGTGAACTATTTAACATTTTAAACTTCAATTACATCATTTATAAAACAACAACAAAATAATGTAACCTACTTCATAGTGTTGCTGTAGAACTACATGATTTGATGTAAGGAACATACTTGAGGGAAATAGGCAGCCATAGATAAGGTTTAAAGAAATGTGAGCTGCCATAATTAATACACTATTATCATTGACTTTACCACACAATCAATGAAGTATCATTCATATGAGTATACTTGCATATTTGCTCCTTTGGAGTAAATAATAGTAGCCACCAGTAATTGAGTTGTTACCAAGTGCAAAGTACAGTTTTGGTGCTTTACATAAACTAATGTGTTTAATTTTCCACAACAATCCTAACAGGTAGATGCAATAATCATATCCATTTTGTAAATGAGGAAACAGAAGAACAGAGACATTAAGCGATTTATCACTGGCTGGCCAAGTTAGATGCAGAAGCCATACTCTGAACCTGTGCGCTCTGCTCCCAACCTTAGTGCTTCTACTTCCCAGCACTTCACCTGGTATCATGTGCCAAGATGAATCCCAATGGATCTCAGGAACAAATATTAACAATGGCTTCGAAAAAATACACTATAAACACATGGGTGAATATTTAACTCCTCTTAAGAAGGGTACCGCTGGGGCTGGCACTGTGGCACAGAGGGTTAAAGCACTGGCCTGAAGCGCCAGCATCCCATATGGGCGCTGATTCTAGTCCTGGCTGCTCCTCTTCCAATCCAGCTCTCCACTATGGCCTGGGAAAGCAGTAGAAGATGGCCCAAGTGCTTGGGCCCCTGTACCCATGTGGGAGGCCTGGTTCCTGGCTTCAGATGGGTTCAGCTCTGGCCATTGCGGCCATCTGGGGAATGAACCAGTGCATAGAAGACCTCTCTCTCTCTGTCTCTACCTCTCTGTAATTCTGTCTTTCAAATAAATAAATAATTTTTTTAAAAAAAGAAGGGTACCACTTTTATAAGTGTAAATGCAGTGGGAGACGTAAGAGAAAAAAGAGCAACAGATATTACTATAAAACATTTTGTAAAATTTTACTTTCAAGAATCTTATAAATAGCATACAAAAGAAAATGAAGAAAACACTTGTTAACATGGCAACACATTAATATCATTACTACATCAAAATTTTGTTATGAATCAGTAAGAGTAAAATCAATGAAAGTAAAAAATGTTAAAGAGAATATAGGCAAAGGCATGAATGGTTCAATCTGAAAAGAGAATACTAATGGTAAATAAGCATGATTGATTAAGTTTCTCCTCACTGGTAAGTTATAGCATTAAGTGGTTATGGTTCAAGAATGTGGAAGTATGTAATCTGCAAGAAAACTATTTCATTTTTACATAGCTAAATGTAAAGATCCATAAAGCAACTGGAAGACCTATTAAATATAAAGCTATAAGAATTTTTAAGCTATCTAAATAAAAATTATAACTTCATGTTTTATAAAACACAGTAAACAAAGTCAAGTGACAAATCAGCAGAAAACTTTTGTACTATAAATAATATATGTGAAATAATAGCCATACTATAACAAATCCTAAAAATTTGTAAGAAAATAACACAACAATCCCCTAAAATTGGCAATGGACATTATTCAGTCCTAGGGACTTAGGCACTCATATATATATAGTTATTCGGTCTATAAACTGGTTCAGCTGTTTTGGAAACACTAGAAATGACACAAATGCCCATCCTTATGGGTACATTAAATATGTATGACACATCTATATGTGGAAAACTATAACGTTATATGGCAGTAGAAGAAGTGTTGTGGTCTCCTGTCTGGATATTAACATGGAAAAATTACTGAGATGCATACCATTGTGTAGATAACGGGAGTTCAAATATATTTACTGAGCACCTAGTACACATAGATTCTAGATGTTATTAGGGATACACCAAGAAACAAGAGTCAGAAATCCTTGCTTGGGGCCAGTGCTGTGGTGTAGTAGGTTAAGCCTCTGCCTGCGGCACTAGCATCCCATGTAGATTCTGGTTCAAGTCTCAGCTGCTCTACTTATGATCTAGCTCCCTGCCAATGGCCTGGGAAAACAGTATAAAATGGCCCAAGTGGTTGGGCTCCTGCACCCATGTGCAGGAAGAAGCTCTTGGCTTTTGGCTTCAGAATAGCCTAGTTCTGGCTATTGTGGTCATTTGGGGAATTAACCAGCAGATGGAAGATGTTAGTAAAATGGCATGGTCTTGTCTGTGGTGCAGTTTGTTACTGTCAGGATGTGAAGTGGTGTTAAATTTTAAGTTATGATAATATAAAGTGATTCTGATACAAATGTCCAAAAGTTAAAAAGTCTAATGATCTTGTGTTACCAGACATGATAGTTATCTTAATGAGAAAGGCCCAGAGGCCTAAAAGAGATAAATGTTTGGCAAAATCCTATAGGTGCTTTCAAAAACACTGTGTGGAGTAAGCAAGTGCCTCTTGTTGGTTAATTAGTTTATAATTTTAAACATGGCTATTTAAAGTCTTTTGTCATCCACAGTTTTGTATATCAGATTTGCTGCTCATAAGACTAAAAGATTGTTGGTTCTGTGTTTAACTGTCCTATATGTTCTGAGGGACTTTTTCCAGTGAACTCTATTGTATTCAGTACTTTGGGATGGTTCTGTAAGCAAATGAAGCTAATAATGCACTACAGGTTACAAATGAGAGAAAGTATGGTTAATTGAGGTTATTAAGAACAGAAAGTAATTCAAACCAATTGGTAATTTAAAAAGTTAAAGGTTTTAAGAATCTATTACTGAAACTGTTTTATTGTTCAATCTTGTATGTTATATAAGATGGAAAACTGACTCCATACTGAAGGACTCTCTGGAATGTACAGTTTGATCTTTAGATCTTATAAAAGGGATGGTTAACATTTTTCTGTAGTAATAGCATAGCCAAAATGAGAGTTTAAATTATGATTTCACAGGTAGATTTACTTTGCCATGGGCACAGTAAATAGGCAAAACCTCCCTTTCAGAACAAAGGAAGGGAGAGAAAGTTTTACTAATGACTTCAACTTTTATATATAAGATGGTCATCATGTTTGATGTTAAAGTGAGAACACAGCTTTCCTCGTGGGCACTGTCTACTTCACAGAAAAACCATTATCAGAACACACCTGTGACTATAAACTAATAGTTTAGTCCACCAAAAATAAGAGATGGGACTTGAACACCCCCTTGACTTGCAACCTCTTAAAGGTTTCCTCTGGTCTGCTTTAACAAAAACCAGGAGTAAAAGAAGGGTGGGCAGCAGAAGCAATGTAAAGATGCATGGCAGGCCAATTAATGGCTGCTTTGCATAGTGATCTGCCATCAAGGAGACATAACAGGCCAGTCCATTGCAGTGGTTTTTGATGTGGAAAGCCAGGGCTTCAGCAGAAGTCAGCTTATGAAGAGTCCTGACAACTCTACCAGCCAGAGTTGGGTCACTGGAAATGGAACTTCCCTGGAGTCAAAGGACTTGTTGGGTCAAAGCTGAAAAGCCCTTCACTCAGCCCAGCTTCTAAAGTAACCACCCACTGCTGAGGGGACAGTCAAATAGGGTTAGCAACATTGCAGGCACATTCAATTGGGACGCAACCCAGCTGTAAAAATACAGTGAATGCATCTGTGTATTTTCCGGAGAAAAACCTAGATAGTATGTCTTCAGTGCTATTCCAAATAAAACTCTAGATTTAAAAGATGCAGAAAAAATTAGCAGGCTGTACATTTCATAAGATGTGGCTTTCCTGGACTCTATTCTCTATTTCATAAAAATAATGATTGTTGTATTGTATAAGCTGTTGATTGGATCCTCTGGAGATATTTTCCTAGAGTTAAGGAATGACAGGGAAACAAATTCAAACAGCTATTATAATTTTTCATTGTTAATCAGAGTAATTTCTACAAACTCAACTCCATTCTTTTCAACACCTGACAGCTTTAGTAAAAGAAAAAATTTAATGAATACATTTTGTTACAGAAAATATAATTTAATGAAATTAAACAGAAAATGAAATTTACAGATGTGATTTGCCATAACTGAGATTATGAAATGAAATTTGTGATGCAATTTAAAAACTATTAGAAGCAATGGCTATATACTGATTAGAGAACAAGTTCTGCAATTAAATTGCTTGGATTTGAATCCTTGTGATATTTATAATCTGTGTGATGGGGAACATAACTTGACCTCTCTATGCCATAGTTTACTTATTTGCAAAATAAATAAGGATGCCTACCTCATAGGACTGTTTGGATAACTGAATGATTTAATGTGTGTACAGCACCTAATACCACACCTAGAAATCAACCATCATTATCACATTTAACACTCACAAAAACCTTATGGAGCAGTTATTATTATCAGTTTATTATAGATTAGAAACCTGAGGAACAATAACATTATATAATTTACTCATCATTTACACAGTGACGTGACAGGCCCAGCTCTGAAGAACAATTATACTGTGTTGCTTCTCATCCTAGTATGTAGGCAACTGAATTATTTAAAAGAACAAGAAGAAGGAGGGGGAGGGGGAGGAGGAAGGAGAGGGGGAAGGGGAGGGGGAGGAGGAAGAAGAAGAGGAAAAAGAAGGAAAAGAAGAAGAAAGGAAGGACAATGCATGAATTGGAAAACAATAAATTTAATAAACAAATGAATGAGAGTTTAAACAATGAGACAGTGGCCCTCTTAATTTCCTTTATGAAGATAACACATGCAAGAGCCCTATTTTCCAAATTAAGTTGTCCCAAAGACAATGCTCAGCAAGTCCCTGCCATCATCATTGGAGATGTACCTCCTCCCAGTGACTATCCTCTCTCCTTCAAACAATGGCTCTTTCAGGCAGAGAGAGGCAGTGCAACTTCTCTTTCAGGTCATAATATCTTTAGAGCTGCCAGCCCTGTCCCATATAATCTGGTCTAAGCCAATTACTGTATCTCATTTTCTGGCCACAGTGATTGGTTCACAAGTGAACACATGATCCAAGCCAGTCCAATCATGACTTTTTCATATGATCTAAGTGAATCAGAAGCTTGTTCAGGAATGAGCACATGATTCAAGCCAGTCCAATCAAAGGGAACTTCAAGGGATATTTTCTGGAAATCCTAGGATAATGACTCTTATTTCTGTTTGATGTAAAGTCAAGTTGATTTTTCTGAATTTTACATCTGAAAAAATCCTAACTGATGCAGATATTGGTAGACAAAGTCAGGTTAAGTGTGAAGGTTAAGAGTGACAGATTTGAGGTGATGCTATAGCATCTCATATGACCAAAGTGGTTCAAGCCCAAGCTGTTCCATTTCCAATCCTACTCCCTGCTAATGCTCCTGGGAAAGAAGCAAAAGGTGGCCCAAGTGCATGGGTTCTGGCCACCCACATGGGAGACCCTGATGGAGTTCCTGGCTCCTGGCTTTATGGACATTTGGAGAGTGAACCAGTCAAAGAAAGACCTCTCTCTCTCCCTTCACTCCCTCCCTCCCCCTCTCTATAACTCTGCCTTTAAAATAAACTAATTTGCAGGTGGGAGGGAGGTTATGGGGGAAAAAGTCGCTATAATCCAAAAGTTGTACTTTGGAAATTTATATTTATTAAATAAAAGTTGAACATATAAACTAATCCCCAGGTTCTAGTCCTGGTCGGGGCATCAGATTCTTTCCTGGTTGCCCCTCTTCCAGTCCAGTTCTCTGCTGTGGCCCAAGTGCTTGGGCCCTGCACCAGCATGGGAGACCAGGAGGAAGCGCCTGGTTCTTGGCTTCAAATCGGCGCAGTGCACCAGCCGTAGCGGCCATTTGGGGGGTGAACCAATGGAAGGAAGACTTTTCTGTCTCTCTCTCTCTCTCTCTCGCTGTCTAACTCTTCCTGTCAAAAAAAGAAAAAACAAGAAAAAATAATCAATTTTTTTTCGGGGGGGACAGTGATGTACTCTAAAGGCTAGAAGTATTAGCTGACTGGAGAAATCAAAAGTGAGACCTCTGAGGCATTCTCTTAGTCTATGAAGTTGGCATGCTTGTTGACCAGTTGTAAAACTTGTTAAACTGTCACTTCTATTAATATTAAACTCAAATCATGTACTTACAGAGGATGAAGAACTAGGGGGCTTGGTAAGAATATTTCAGAATATTGAAGTGCAGTTGCAATTTTTCAGATCTGTAGGAGGTCCTGAGAGACTACTGTCTAGTTAAACTAAGTTTCTAAAAGTAGGAAGAGAAGACACCATGTTTTGATAGGAAAGGTCTTTGCTGCTTGCAGCCTATAATACAAAAGGTTGATAATCCAGTTGCCTGGAGATTTGTGGGTTTGAGAAAGCCAAATTTCATGCTCCAATCTAAAATTAGAACTATAATGGGCACATTGATGGCAAACAAAACAGACGATAAGCCTGGGTCTAGAAGATACCCTGGTCCCCAGCTCATGTAAGCACCTGTTCTACTCCCTGCCTGAGGAAAGTCTCCCCATTTATATAATTGCAGTAGGATGCAGTCTGGGACCATGGAGCATACCAGTGGTGTCTTCCTATTCTAGGCTCCTGAAGCTAAAGGGATGAATTACAAGTCATATAAAGGCTACAACAATCCTCCTTGCTGCTAACATTTTCAGACACAGGAAATTTTAACCCTGTTTCTCTTGAGTTATCTACAGTTGAAGATGAACAGTATTCCAGAAATACCAGTAGCTATATATCACTTTTGTGCCCCTTCTGCATTGTCTCTTACTTCTAATTCCAATAGCATCTCTTATTTTCGGTTTTCATATAGCATTCTCTTTCCTCTTAAAATACAACATCCCACTCACTGACTCCCAACTCATGACTACTTCACCTTACCCCTGATGTACATTTTCTCTGATTTCAGTAATATCTTCAGTGCCCCGGCTTACCTATCTCCTTCCAATTTTCAGTCAACATCATCTTTTGTCTTTTTTTTCCCCTGTGGACAAGCTCATATTTTCCTATTTCCCCAGTTAAGCCCAGATGACTGAATTCTGGGTAATGGGATATAAACAGAAGTGATGGATGCCACCAATGGAATGGTTCTTTTTTTTTTTTTTCTTTTAAAAAACGGTTTATTTATTTACTTAAGAGGCAAGTTACAGAAAGAGGGAGAGACAGAAAGAGAGGTCTTCTACCTGCTGGTTCACTCCCCAAAGGCCACAACAGCTGGAGCTGAGCCAATCTGAAGCCAGGAGCCAGAAGCTTCCCCTAGGTCTCTCATGCAGGTACAGGGGACCAAGCACGTGGGCCATCCTCCACTGCCTTCCCAGGCCACCAACAGGGAGCTGGATTGGAACGGGGCAGCTGGGACTTGAACCGCTGTCCCTATGGGATGCCAGTGCTGCAGGCGGATGTGCAACCCACTACACCACAGCGCTGGCCTGTGGAATGGTTCTTAAAAATCTCCCTCATTCAGCTTCTGTCTCTTTCTCATCTGCTAGAAGAATGAAGAGGATTCCTAAGGCCAATCTATTTCTGACCATGTGAAGCAGGATGCCTCCAGATTGATGACTTTCATCGGATTATTACAGCAGGGTGAATTACACTTTACTGTGGTAAGCTGAATTTTTTTTTTACTGCACTTATGCACTTGTTACTTGATAGATTTATCCTAATACACCAGTAAAACCATTTATATTAGATTACATGGCACTTTCTCAACTTGTGTCTATTCAAAAAACTTTAATCCAACTTCCGTCTTGATCTTACATGATACCTTCCTAGGGAGACAGATCATCTCAATCACCTGAGTTCTCAGCTTTATGTCACCTTCCAGTTATAGAGAAGAGCATCTCATGGTGCCAAAAGAATTGGTACTGGGGCCGGCGCTGTGGCGCAGAGGGTTAAAGCCCTGGCCTGAAGTGCCAGCATCCCATATGGGCACTGATTCTAGTCCTGGCTGCTCCTCTTCCAATCCAGCTCTCTGCTATGGCCTGGGAAAGCAGTAAAAGATGGCCCAAGTGCTTGGGCCCCTGCACCATGTGGGAGATCTGGAAGAAGCTCCTGACTCCTGGCTGCAGATCGGCGTGGCTCCGGCCATTGCGGCCATCTGGGGAGTGAACCAGCGGATGGAAGACCTCTCTCTCTGGCTTTACCTCTCTCTCTAACTCTGTCTTTAGATAAATAAAATAATTCATAAGAAAAAAAGAATTGGTACTATTACTGGACCCTCACATGGTCCCTAGCACTGATTAAAACTTTCCACACTCCAACTATCTGACAGCTTCCCTCAAGTTTCTTGAGCCCTCAGAAACCTGACCATTCTTTTTCTGAAATGTTCTCTCACCTTAGCTTCCATTCCACTACTCTCCAAGTTTTCTTTTCTCTTTACTCTTTGACTCCTTTTCAGTTCCTCATTCTGTTCCTGTTCTCCTTTCTCCATCATTCCTTAAATCTTGAATTTCCTTCTATGTCCTCACCCTTTGGAGGCAATCTCATCTTCTCCCATGGCTTCAGCCACCATAAAAAAGCCTGCATCTCCAGTCTGCATGAGTCCTGAATCTCAAAACCTACCAATGTCTCCAAAAAAGTACAAACACAAAACTGAATTCAGTACTCTCTTTTCCATCTTCTCTGATAACTGCATCTTCCTCTTGTACTTCCTTTCTCAGTGGATCCCCTTAGTCATAAGCTTGAGAAAGTGACGTAACCCCCCCAACAACTATTTATAATCCTTCAAATCCTACCCCTAAATATATCTTGAATCCAACCCTTATCCTGATACCAACATATATATTTTTCTCATTGAAATTACTTCCAAAAGATCCTTGCCAATTTCCAGATCTCTAGCTTTTCTCCTCCAAACTATTCCATATGGCTGATGCACTGACCTCCCTAAGATAAAAAAAATCAGTTGGTATTCCTTCCCTGCTGAAATAACTTACACTCCTCTCCAATACTTTTGGATGAAATACTTCTCTGTCTCTTCTGAATTCTAGGCACTTTTATCCAACTTTCCATTAGGCATTTTTATTCCAGTTTCTCATAGTGACCCACATTCAAAGCTACTCTTCCTGACTTTAGATCCAAAACTGACTTCTTGACAATGTTCCTTTACTCATGAAACATATCACCTTCTTACCTGTGCCTACATCAGAAATCTGAAATCTGGATGGCAATAGAGATAATCTCCAGTCCTCTCCCCAACATCCAAAGATCTTTTCTACATTTCCTACTTTTAGACTCTTAAATTCATCAGCTTCTCATCAAATCTAGTATAAATACTCAAGCCCAGATCAGCACAATTACTTGTCTGTGACAGTCTCCTAACTATTTTCCTTTTCCCAGGCTTTTCTCCTTTTCAAAGTCTTTCTCTATGCTCCAGGCAGAATTTTCTCCCTAAAATGTTAACATAAGTTGCTTAAAACACCTTGCAATGATACTCCACTGTTTTTGTAAGCAGCATGAAAGTAGCTTTAATAAAGGAAAACAAAAAACAACAAATAAGCAAAATTGTTTCAAATAATATAATGAAATAGACAATGCAAGATGTCAGAGAAGGAGGGTGACTTTGGACCCAAAGGTCAGGGCTGACCTTTTGCAGCAGTGATGTTTCATTGATTTTGAAGCATAAGCAGGATCTAGCCTTGGGGAAGGAGGCAGACTTGAATTTGTTCGCTTACCATCATCATTACTGGGGGCTATGAGCCCTGGAAGCCAGGGCCTGTGATTGATTCAATGTACTGCTCTCACCACTCACCAGTTTTTGGCATATATGGGTTTTGAATATATGTTTGAGGTGTTGGATGGATGAATGGAATATAAATTTGAGTTTCTGCACAGTCCACCTCTAGGTGAACTGTGTAATCACATGTTTTTATACATTCATTGATACCAACTTGTGGAACTAATAAAATTTCTAGATAGACAAAATGAATGGGATTAAGAAACTAAAGAGTTTTTTCTTTCTTTACCTAAATCCACCTAAAATTTTCAGAACAGATGCTATACAGTATTCCTTTATAGTCAGCAGTCCTAAGAGGGTAGCAAAATGGATGAACTACTTGCTAGGAAACTGCAGGGCATTTCAGTCCCACCAACCACATAAGTCAGCATTAGTCAGAGGCTGGACTCCAAGGTTCCCTGGCTTTGAGTCTCTGTATAGGCAAAATTGCTTTCATACAAGTCCAAATCAACATTAGGTACTCAGATTCATAAAGAAAGCAATTTTAAGTCATTATAGGTCATTTCTGGTAAGAAAGAAAAACAATAAAGGACTCCTTACATATATTGTATTGAGTAGAAATTATATGATTTGATTCTGCAAAATAAGATACTCAAATTCATACTTGTTTACTTGTAAACTAGAAAGAGTTTTGTCTTAGCAAAACCTGACCTGAAATGAGAAAAATGTGTACCTTTCAAATTAATCTACTTGGTGTAACTATTCATTTGTCTCACTGCAAAAATACAATGTATTTAATTACATGGCATTGCCTCTGACCCCCATAACATTCTAACATTCAAGAGATGTCTGGTCTCAAGCATGTTGGATGAGGGATCTACATTCTATTATGATAAATCATACAATTCTATTATCTTGGGCTTTAAAACTCAGCATGTGGGCTTTGATGTATTCAGCAAAAATCAAGTCACAGAATCACAATTACTATGATTTTAGCATTTGGAAGTAATATAATAGAAAGCTGTCATAAGTTTCTGTTCAGATCTGATTTAAAGTATATATTTATGCCAATTTACCATGGTTTTCCTATGTGTTTATACTTAGAGATACCTCTGACCATGAGGAAATTTTTATAGTAAATTCTTTACACCACACCCAGGCATAATCTGGGCATTTCAGGCATCAAAAGAATTTGCCATAGCTTCTAATTTTCCCAAGTGCCTCACTGTTCTCATTTATAACTTTTATAATTTTCTTATACTTAGTATTTTCTTTCCAAAAAATTTTCAAGAAGTAACACATGCTTCTAGGAGCAGGATTTTAATTCTTTATAGGTACATATCTGGTATTGGCTGCAAACCTCATTAAGTATATTATTTCTGACTTAAAATTACCCTGTAGAGATATTTTTTATTCTTCCTATCACACAACCCAGCCTCAGTTTATTCAATGCTACATGATTCAGTGGCAGAGCAGAATATGAATCCATGAATAGTTAGGTTCAAAGTCTGTATCTTCCAAAACATCAAGGGACAAATAATTGACCCATGTTCTAATCTCCTTCTTAACTTGTACAAAGTTGAAAGGATAGGCCAGCGCTGCGGCTCACTAGGCTAATCTTGCGCCTTGCGTCGCCGGCACCCAGGGTTCTAGTGCCGTTCAGGGCTCCGGATTCTGTCCCAGTTGCCCCTCTTCCAGGCCAGCTCTCTGCTTTGGCCAGGGAGTGCAGTGCAGGATGGCCGAGGTGCTTGGGCCCTGCACCCCATGGGAGACCAGGATAAGTACCTGGCTCCTGCCATCGGATCAGCGCGGTGCGCCAGCCACAGCACACCAGCCGCGGCGGCCATTGGAGGGTGAACCAACGGCAAAAGGAAGACCTTTCTCTCTGTCTCTCTTTCTCACTGTCCACTCTGCCTGTCAAAAAAATAAAAAAATTAAATAAATAAATAGATAAATAAAAAGAAAGAATAAGCTTAGCTCATACCTGGTAGAAATGAGAACATCATTTATTGCTAAATGCCAAGGCTAGTCATTTGGCAGAGTCTTTACACTCTAATAACAAGAAGAGATCGTATTTGGATTTTAAAAATTCAAATTTATAGCCATATAAAATGAAAACTGGTATTTTTTTGCTTTTTGCTTTATTATTTAAAATGAAATGCAAAAAGCAGGAATTGAATAGGCTTATCAACAAATAAATCAGATACTCAATATTTACCCACCTTTTGGAAGCATCATCTACATTTATTGGAAATATTATCACACAAAGGGAAAAGAAAAGCTTACACCTTACAACAACACAGCATAAAAGGACAGAGATGAAGATCATTAATGATTTTAATTATTTTAAGGCCCATTAAAATTAGAGAAATATCAAAGCACCCACATGTTAAGGGCTTACTATTACAGCATTTTAGAATTTACTAGTTCATACCTTTCAATCACAGCAAGTTATTAGCAGTGAAGGGATGAACTCTCTTTTAAGAGGATTTTTATTTCAATGATAGGGTGTTATGAACAAGACAACCTAAGTTCAAAAAAATTAGTAGCAAGCGCTAGTTGAGTTAATCAGTTAAAGACAAACTGTGCCCTTTGAAAGCAAAATGAAAAAGCAACAGTAAAGCTTACAGAACTTAGCTCGTACAATTTGCCTTGAAGGCGGAAGATTGGTTCCCTGAAATAGCAAAGAATTATATGCTTTAGTTCAGAAAAAAAAAAGGTTTTAAAATAAAGTCTGTTATTACCTCTTCTCCTTTCAAAACAATGGAAAAAAAATCTAGATCAGAGGTTTCAATTTGTTCAATAATTGTACCTCTGAATTAAAAAAAACTATAAATCATCATTGTTTTGACTTGAAAAGAAATAACAATACAAATAATCATTATCACATAAAACATAAAAGAAACAGCAAACTGTCGGAGTTAATACAATCTCTGCAGAGCGCTATTAGTCAGAGACAGCTGGTCAGCCCCAAAACACAAAAACTCAAAAAGATCACATCTTCTTAAGAATTAACATCTTCATTATCCAACAGGAATTTCGTATGGCAGAGATTAAATCCAACAACTGCCTTCTTTTTGAGCTGTCCCTTCACTGTTACCAAGCTGTGCAAATGTGTGAACTAGTCAGCAGCACCAGAAAGCTCATGCAACTACTTGCCACAGTTTAACCTTGAATTGATTCATAGATTCAATGTTAATTTTAGGGGTAATGTAAGCAAGCAAAATAGGACATGAGGAGTCAAATCTGAAATGCAAATCAAGTAACAATAAAGTTACTTAAAATAAATCAATATGGTTAATAGCATAAAGTAGCCAAAAATAAATGCAGTTCACTCCAAAAATTTTAGAAACAAAACCAAGACAAAACAAAAGCTGCATTTCAAGCAAAATTTGCACATGATTAATTTGCATTAAAAATGGTCAATCAAAGCAATTTAGTTCAAGTTTTTTGGGGCATGCATGCACTGATTCTATTATAGGATTCCTACCTGATTTCCAATTGTGGTTTTCTTGTGAACCTGACTGCTCCTCTGTTGAGCACTGAGAAAAGCAAAGGAAAGTTGCACTGAAGAAACTCGCAAAGTTTTTTTCTTCCTGAACACAAAACAGATACTAAAATACATTCAAGCTTTAGAGAAAAAAATCAACAACTGAGGCAGGTCAGTTTAATTCTGGAAGCAAAATCAAACTCAGTGAGATTTCTAACAGCAATTAACAATCACAAACCAAAAATGTAATAACATCTCAGGAAGAAAACCTGAATGCATTAGTCACAATATGAGTTGGTGTATTTGCATCATCTTACAGGTTTATAGAATAGTTGTGATGAAAGTTAAGTTAATGCTTAATGAGTACATACCATGTTTTAAATGATTTACCATTCATACTGATTTTAATTCTAACAACCATGTGAGGCAGTTAATACTATCGTTCTCATTTTACGGATGAAAAGACTGAGGTACACAGAAGCTAAGTGGCTTTCCCAAAGTCACTCAGCAGATAAGTGGTAATACCAAGTTGTATGGCCATATATCCCAACTGTGATACTATTCAATCTCACTGCTTTGAATTCTGGTATATTCTGACAAGTTCCTTTGTGCAGCTCCAGCTTGGACCTATCTTCCTAGCTCTGGCCTCTTATATGCTTTTGACAACTCAGCATGCCTACTTTGATGTTTAATGAGCAGCTCATACTTAGTATTTCAAAACTGAACTTATTTCCTCCCCAAAACCTGCTGCACCAATGGTCTTCCCATTTTTAATTAGTGGCAACTGCACGCTGCATTTTCAAGTGCTTAGACCAAAATCCTTGACTCCTTTCTGTCACATCCATACCCAATCAGCAGCAAATGCTATTGACATTACCTTCTTCTAATGTATTTAAAATTCAATCATTTTTTACACCACTTTTCTTGCTTCCCCCTTGGTCCAAACAACATCTCTCAACTGGATTATGACAATCACTTGCTTTCTGACATCTGCTCCCACAATTGTCCCTAATGTCTATTCCCAGTAAGGAAGTCAGAGCCATCCTTGTAAAAGGGGATTGTGTCACTCTTCTGCTCAAAACCCTCTACTGCCATCTATACGTTCTGTTCGGAAAGGTGAAATTCAAGGCTCTCAGAAAGGAACACAAGGCTCTGCTCAACTAGCCCCCACCCTCAGTCTTTGATCCAACCCCTACTACCTTCTGCCTCATTCTCCAGA
Source organism: Oryctolagus cuniculus (assembly GCF_051225735.1). Classification (NCBI taxonomy): domain Eukaryota; kingdom Metazoa; phylum Chordata; class Mammalia; order Lagomorpha; family Leporidae; genus Oryctolagus; species Oryctolagus cuniculus. The sequence continues at coordinate 26,866,808 of NC_142873.1, forward strand.
GAGCTCTAGCCATACCAGTCTCTGTTTTGTTCCAAAGCATAGAACACACTCCCACCTCAGAGCCTTTATGTCAGCCTCGAATGTTTCTCATGTACATCCACATGGTTCCCAACATCTCCTACAAGTCTTTGCTTGAAATTTCTCTTTTCAGTAAGGTCTACCATGATCACCCTTTTTAAAATTGAACCACCCCCCTCCAGGACTCTTACCCCCTTTACCCTCCTTGCTCTTTTTATTTTCCATGTTCAAACATAATAATGTAGTTCACTTTCTGTGTGCCAGTTCCCCTCCATTTGAATGCATGCTTACTGTGATCAAGGTTTGTATCTGTTTTGTTCACTGCTATAGGCCCAAGGACCTGGCATACAGTTAGCTTTAATAAGTACCTGTTTAATGAAAGTCCAATGAGGTTGATGCCATTATAACCCGCACTTTACATGTGAGCACAGACGATTACAATCCAAACAAAAGTTGGACAATTTATCCCTAGAGCACTCACATTTAAGCATTATGTTACTCTATCCGTCAAAAGAACAGTTCCAGCACTTTCTTGTGGTGGATCCAACAGGATATGAAACCACAACTCAGGCTGGTGTTGTGGCACAGCAGATTAAGCCACCACCCGCAATGCTGGCATTTCACATTGGAGTACAGGTTGAAGTTCCAAAGCTCTGACTCCAATACATCTCCCTGCTAATGCATCCTGGGAAGGCAGCAGAAGATGGCCCAAGTCCCTGGGCTCCTAACACGTGGAGACCAGGATAGAGTTTCTGGCTCCAAACTTAGGCAGGGCTCAAACAGAACTGTTGCAGCCATTTCAGGAATGAACAAGTGGATGCAAGATTTTTCTCTCTTTGTATCTTTCAAATAAACAAATCAATCATTAAAAAGAAAAGGAAAAAAAGGAAGACCTTTCTCTCTGTCTCTCTCTCTTACTGTCCACTCTGCCTGTCAAAAAAAAAAAAGAAAAGAAAGAAAGAAAAGAAAAGAAATGACAACTCATTTTGGTTATTCTGGGAAGACCATCAACACTCAACCCTCTGCCAGGTTGTTTAATAGTTAGTTTGTAGAAGCTCATAGTTTTTAGAGATCATTGGAATAGTCTAAATTAGAGAAAAGGTAGATTAAAACTATTGGTCAACCATCTAAAGGGATGGGATGTTATGTTTCAGAAGCAAGTTAGAAATCAATTTCATTCTTAAAATTGTTGTTCAAAATAACTGTCTTATATGATCTGCCCTGATGTATTTAAGCTGCTTCCCTTCACTCAAGCTCACGAAAACCACACACTACATTCAGTTGAGAGTGGCCGGAGGTGTGTGATGAAAGTCTCCACTGCATTTGGTGGCAACAAATACTTTGTGTGTATTTTTTGCTTTTCAATGTCTAATTTGCAAACTTTAGCTTCTCTCTTCCTTCCTTGTTTTCTGCTGTTTTTCTAGTTTTTAGTTTAATGCTTAATTTCTTTAGCCCCTAGGGAATTCATTTCTGAACCATCTCTGAGAATAATGTGAATTTACGTTATACAGAGTTACACAGGGCTTTGTAGTAAGGTTGTGGAAATGACAAAGTTTGTGCCTGTCTTTGGCCAGCACCCATAGTGTGCACACTGCCCTCTGGCTGCCCACCGTGCCCCTGCAGCAGGACCTCTGCCAATCCCTCCCTTGCTATCTCCTACATTCACCTTTCCAGGCCCTGCAGGTTTTCCTCTCGTCTAGGAATACATGAGAAAACTATGTCATAATGTGATTGGGCCTTCTTCACAGGCTACAGTTATCTCTTCCAAGCACCATAATTGGGTTTTGGGGTCTTCTATAAAATTAAGCACTGGTTAGTGGGGATAACTTTGGAACTGTGACAGATCCACAGGTGTTTACTTTGAACAAGTCACTGGAGAACATAAGCTTCTGTGAAAAGCCTGTTGAAATCACTTAACAGGGGACAAAAGCAGCTAAATTTTTGATTATTCCTTGCACTATCTTGGGAAGAGCTCATGGATCTGTTTCTCAGCAGTAAAGTGTGTATGTGTGTATTAAAGAGTTAGAATCAGACATAAAAGGAAGGGATCAGGGACTGGATTAGCTGTTTGTTAAGTTCCCTTTGGATCTACAATTCCTTGAAATGCAAAGTCACTCTCAGAATTTCCACTGAAGAGCTTCCATATTCTTTTTCTAAAAAAGATTTGTTTGTTTATTTGAAAGTAGGAGTGAGAGAGAGAGAGAGAGTGAGAAAAAAAAAGAGAAAAAGAGAGAGAGAGCTTCTAACCACTGGTTTACTCTTCAGATAACATAACGGCCAGATAGCCAGTGCTGAGAGAGGCCTGAGCGAGGCCACAGCCATGAGCCAGGAGCTTCATCCAGGTCTCCCACATGGATGCAGGGGCCAAAGCACTTGGGCCATCCTTTGATGCTTTCACAGGTACATTAGCAGAGAGCTGGATTGGAAGTGGAGAAACTGAGACTCGAACTGACATTCATATAGGATGCATCATCACTGGTGGCAGCTTTACCCACTATGCCACAGTGCCAGCCCTGCTTCTATTTTCAAAATAATCCATACTGGGATTAGAGCTGTGATGTCGCAAGTAGAGCCACTGCCTATCATGCCAGCTTCCCACTTGGGCACCAGTGAGTTCTGGCTGCACATCCAATCCAGTTCCCTGCTGATGCACCTGAGAAAGCAGAAGGTAGCCCAAGTCCCTGGGCCCCTGCATCCACATGGAGACCTGGAAGAAGCTCCTGGTTCCTGGTTTCAGCCTGGCTAAGCCCTAGCCATTGCAGCCATTTGGGGAGTGAAGAGTGAGTCAGCAGATGGAAGATTTTCATTCTCTCTCTCTCTCTCTCTTTGCTTCTGTCTCTTCCTCTCCTTCTCTGTAACTCTGACTTTCCAATAAATAAATAAATAAATATTTTTAAAAATTCCAAACATTTAACCTAAGGCTTATAAGAAGATACAGAAAGATATTTTATAAGCCAATATTAAATTTTAGAGTTAGAATAAACACTAAATTACACATGCTTCCACTTAAAGAATACTCCTATTGTCCCCCAAATGCAAACATACTTACTGTTGTTGATAAAGATTGTAAATACTGAAGTCACTTCATAAATTACATAATAATAATAAATAAGCTATCTAGTTAGAAAACATCATTTACCACAATTCTTCAGCATGCTATGATAACTTAACTAAAGGCATTACAAAGCATTTATTTAAGATTATATGCATTAGAAAACGTTCTAAGATTTACAAATTAATATAAGTTCTTGGACATATTTTTGGTTATATGCCCTTAACTGGTTTTTTCTGCAAAATTATAGAACATATCCATTTATAATGCTTTGATACAAGTAAAATATTTAGGGTACCAAGTCTGTGGAAAATATAAACATGTATAGGTTATGGTCCTTGTAATCAGAAGTTCATAATTTATCTATTACAGATCAGAAAATATATATACAAAACACAAATAACAAATAAACAATAAGACCTACAAAAATAAAAAGGTGAGGCAAGTGTTTGGCCTAATGGTTAAGATACCTAAATCCCAACTTCCAGGTAATGCATATTCTGGGAGGAAATAGGTGATGTTCCAAATAATTGAGTTCCTGTCACCTATGTGGTAGACATGGATTTAAGCCTCAGCTCTTGGTTTTTGTCTGGCCAATGCCTGGCCATTGTGAGCCTGTGGAGAGTGAATAGTGAAACGGTTCCTCCACTCCTCAAATAAATAAATTAATCAAAATTTAAAAATCAGTATGTGTGAATGTAATAGAAATTTGAAAAATACGTTTGTTTCAAATGTGAAACATAATTATCTCATATCTTCTTATGTGTGTCTGAGTGTTTATACATTTTTTTACTAATCATTTAGGTTCCTGCTATACACAAGTCACTGTGGAATGATTTGTTAGACCACTAAAATATAAAACCATAAAACTAAACTAGTTTTATTGGTTTATGCTTAGAGAGGGAGGGAGGGAAGGCATATCATTATGTCCTTAGAATTCTATCTACAAATCACGTGGAATCTGTTGAAAACTAATTAAAATTTAAAGAGTATAAAAAATTACTCTAAAAGTATGTATCAGGAAGTTTAATATTTTAAACAAATACAAAGACACTCAAAGAAAAAGTATGCAGAGTGCTTTCTCTTACCTAAAACATTTTGTGCACGTTCTCTTCTGTCCTAGCATATATGATAAAAGATTCAAAATAACAGGGGAATGTGCCAAGGATTGTGTGATAATTTATCAAATAAACCCCCTATACATAGTAATTGGTTTGGATTAATATTGTAGAGACAATAAATATTCTTCTGGTATGATTTAATTCAAAATTTATAAAGAAAAATTGAAAGAACAGTAAATTAGCAGAACACAATATGCATTTCAAGAGAAGTCATGGAGAGTAAAACTACTACAGCAGAATCATGGAATACTAGATTCAGGTTTGTAAATGAACTTACAGGTTTTCTTATACAGTAACTGTATGTTGGGGTCAATTACAGAGTATTTGGCTATTACACTATAGGCAGCAGAAAAATATTAAAAGTTTCTGAGCCAGCAAATGGCATGATAAACTCGATGGTCCAGTAAAAATTACCTCCAGAAAATGAGCACTATTGAGTCTGAATCATGGAAGACAAGAAGCTGGCAGCCCAACCCCTTCCTTCTGACTGTTGGAATAATGCCCTGCCTTCAAAGTCCTATCAAGAAATATTTCTGGAGTATGCCTTTTAGAAACCTCCAGTTATCTTTCCTTTTCATGAATTCCTAAAGCCTTCTGTCTGTGCCTGAATTCTGTAAACAGGATTGTGTTATGGTCAAGTCTCTATTTCTCTCCCAACAATGTCTGCTCCTTGACAGTACATGGTATATTGCATTAATTTTGGTATGACTACCCCTATCACCATTAATATTACTTAACATAAGGTTTAATGTAGTATCTTCAGAAATATTTATGGAATTCTATTTTGATCCCAAGGTTCCTAATAACCAGATGATCAATGCTTATCTAAGATAGGAAATCTAAAAAATTTAAAGAAGCTAATTACAGGCATATGTGCTGAGGCAAGAGTATGACACATTTAGGGATCCCAAAGTGGCCAGACTGCCTGGAGCACAGAGTTAAGAAGTAAGGTAGAAATAAATTGTGACAACAGAATAGGTTGAAGGGATAAGCAGGAGACAGATTTTCCAGGGCACTGGAAATTATACTAATAAGTTTAGACTTTATTCTGAAAGTAATAGGGAATCCCTGAAAGAAAGAAAAAGAAATGACAGGAGGCAGGAAGACTATTCAAGTAAACCAAGTAAGAGAGGATTCACTTTAGTAGTAGCAATGATGAAGGAAGAATAGACAAACTCAAAAAATATTATGGAGATATAATCAAATGGACTTGGTAAAGATGAAGGAAAACAAAGATAAGGGAATAAAGATTAAAGAATGACATCATGGTTCTAATCTGAGCAACTGGGAGTCACCACTCAGAGAGTAGGAACAATGGAGAAAATGTAAATCAGAAGAGCAGATGAGTTTCATTGGAATTACTGGGATGAGGTTTCTCTAGAATATACAAGTAGAGATGTATCTACTATAGCTGAATGAGGTACACAGTCCAAGAGAAAGTCCTGAAATAGGTGTGGGGTCATCAAATCAAGTTGGTAATTGAAACAAATGGAGTGGACGAGATTGGTCAAGGGGCATGGAGTGGATGAGAAAAGAAAAGGCTCTAGGGAAGAAAAATGAATTTAAAAAAAAAATTCTTAAGCCATGAACAGAGGATTATGAGCTCGTAAAGAAGACTGAGAAGGAGTGGTTAGGATGGAAAGAGGAAAAACAGAAGAGGATAGTGGGCTATTAAGCAAAGAAACAACAGATCTCTTCAAGAAGGAGTGGTTAATGGTATCCAATGAAGAACTAGAACTGTTCAATAGATCAACTGTTTTCCTGGACAAAGGCAGTCTCAGTAGAGTGCTGTGGTAGAAATTAGGTTTCAGTGGGACAAAAAGGGAACTGAAGGGAGTAAGAAGAAAAGAGAAGTACAAACTCTAAGTCAACTCAAAGAGGGCTCAGACACAGCAAGAAAACAGAGACTCCCTCAGAGATGCGGATTACATGGAGAATGTCAGGATGTTCCTCTACTTCTCTCACTACAACTTTCTTGTACAAGAAAGCTGTAATTAGAACAACATCAGTAGTAACCATGATGAGAAAATACTAGCAAAATGGCAACATTCTGACTAACAAGTGGGGCAGTGGGAGGAAAACACCCATTTTCTATATTTTACTGGCAGGGCATATAAGAAGTTGACTTATATACATGAGCCCTAGGGCTTGTTTAGCAGCAGCTAAGATATAAACTTTTTTTTTCTCTTTTAATAGCCACTACTGTAGGTCACCCCCAAGCCATCAATAAATTAGGGTCCACTGAGCAAGGATCTAAGGCAACCAGCTGTATTCAGTGTATTGTAGAGATGTGTATCCAAAACAGTAGCTTGTAGCCAAATGTGGTAATTAAATTAAAAAGCTATTTCCCTCATTTCATTATCCATATTTCAATAGCTCCATACATTAAGTGACTACTATACCAAAGAGCTCAGATTATAAATTATTTTAATTATCATTTTATTTTACTTAAAAAATTATTTACATAAGGTGAACAAATTTCATGTGTTTCATATGTAAAGATTGAAGAGTATAGTGATACTTCATACCTTACGCTTCCTCCTGCCCATACTCTCACCCTTCCTCTTCTTTCCTTTCTTATTTTTTTAAAATTCTTACAATGGCATACTTTGAGTTTATTTTATAGTCAGAAGCTTAACCCTCCACCAAATAAAGAATTCAAGAGGTTATAAGTAGAAAAATCACTGTTCTTCAGAGTACAGACAAAGGCTGTAAACAATAATCAAATCTCCAAATGAAAATATTTCCAACATCTCAGAAGTTTCTATTGTACACCACTGAGGAATAACAAAGCTCTTTTAAAGTGTTCTTTTATATTACCCCTAAGAGAGATATAAACACTTCTTGAGAGTCTCAGGAGTTTTACTCATCACATGCAGTGCTGTCTCCAACCAGACTAAAGGAAAAGAAAAAAAAATTATGTCACTTCCACCTACAGGATCTTTAGTAAAGTTTCTGGTTAAGTACTATGCAAGAAAATCCTGTAGAACGTGAAGGCCTATAAAAGAAGGATCATTCATATCCTAAGATTCATTTTAAAGATAGAGATGAAGTTCAAAATAGATTTGAGTATGAAGAATAAAAATGAAAGTCTACTTACTTTCAAAATGGTGTTGGGTGGGGAAGTCATTCATCAGTTAAGATGCCTGTGTCTCACATCACAGTGCCCAGGGTTTAGTTTCTGGCTCTGGCTCTCTGCTCTAGCTTCCTGCTAATGCAGACTCTGGGAGGCAGCAATGAAGGTTCAAGAATTGGGTCCTTGCCACCCATATGAGGGACCTGCATTGAGTTCCTGGCTCCTGGCTTCAGCTTGGCCCAGCCTTGGCCTTTGTAGGCCTGTGGAGAGTGAACCACCAGATGGAAATTCTCTTTCTCATTCTCTTTCTCCTTCTCTCTCCCCCGCCGCCAAACTCTCTTTCTCTCAAAAAGATAAAACTATCTTTAAAGATGCTCACAACATTGGAGTGATAAAATTATAAATGATTTGAACAGGTGATATTAATGATGTCCTTTCAGGGTGTTCAACTCTATCTTTTTACCAGATAACTTCAGTAAGCATTCAAGCGCAATTTAATGAGTCAGAAGAAAGACCATTTTATAGCTTCTCTACCTAGGTTTTGACTCCACAAGAGAAAAAACACTCTCACTTAAGATTAAAAACTGAAAACACTATTATAATAGAATATAATCATGTATTAGGGGGAAAATAGGAGAATGTGAAGGGAAAAACCAAGAATGCTCTGGAATTTGGTGGCAAGGTTCAAATATGCTGCCTTTAGTAAAATGGCAACAGAGGAATTCCAGAGGATCAGGAAAGAGATATAATGAATGTTACAACCCATAGAATTTTCATGGTGCTCAAATAACAAGAACTGGAATCTACACACTGTATCATTTCAACTGTGAGAAAACAGGTGTTGAGGCCTACTCCACAGATTGAAAAACACAGACCTTGGTCTGCTGCTTACAGTATAAAGATATTACTTTAATGGCCCATATCTGGGGCCTATCTTTATCTTAAATCACTGAACTGCATAAATCTTAGTAACTCAGAAGGCAGATTGTGTAATGGAACAAATGAAGAAGAGCACAAGAATTTTAAATTTCACTTCCCAAGGAATTTGGCTAACAAGCTTGTCTTTTTGTTCAAACAGCAGGATTATTAAGAATGAGAAGTATATGAAGGAACAATTGGATGCATTCTTTTTTCTTAAATAGTAAAAACTAGTGGCATTATGTAAGCAAATATAATTTAGGGCTTTTTTTTTTTTTCAACAGAGAAGGACAAATCAAAACCTTTAATTCACAAGTAAAGTTGACACTTTCTTTTGAGGTACTGAACTTTTAGGCTAAGAAACCATATTACAGTTGAAAGACCAAGTTTTTAGGAGTCAGGAAATTCCAAAGAAAGCCTACAGCAATGCTTATTTGGACATATTACACATGGTACATATTTTACGGGCCATGTTTGACAAACAACTGGGGGATAGAAAAAGAAGTTCTACATATTCAACATGGCAGAATAAACTGTACAATAGGAAAGAGAATTCTGAGATATCCTGAGCACTACTCTGAAACTAAATATTCTATTAATTTACTTTTAGCCATTTGTTTTCCTTTTGCAAAAAAAATTTTAGAGCAAAAAGTCATCTCAGTTGAAAACATCACGTGTGTAAAACACTATGTACATTACCATGTGATAATCTGTGAAGTGGCCCCTCTTTTTGGCAACTCTTTTAAAAAAAAACACTCATGAAACAAATGCTTATTTTCCTCAACCTCAGACCTTAATTTTCTGTCTTTGGAACTTAAAAATACTTACATAATTGTCTTCAAATATGGCTTGACTTTTCTTCCTTGATGGAAACAGCATTCCTGCCAACTTTAAAATTTATAGCTACAACCATATTTTTTTAATTTTTAAAAGCACAAAAAATACCACAACCCCTCAAAGTGATTTTTTTTTTTTGCCTGGCAGAGTTAGTCAAAGTGATTTTAAAATGAACATTTCTTCAACTTCATAATGATCCCACGTCACACTGAAATGTATTCCAACTCAGCATACAGATGGGAAGAACATTTACCACTGAATCTCATTGTAAAATATAACATTTAGAGATAATGACATCAGAAACAAAAAATATTCCAGGGGAAATAATACTCAAATCATTATAAATTTCATGACAAAGTAAAATGGTACATCTCATCTAGTAACCAAATGTATGTGTGTATGTGTATGTGTGTGGAGAGAGGGAGACACAGACAGAGAGAGAGAGAGTGAGATAAAGACACTCTCATTTTACAGACTGTACCACAGTTTTCTAAAGTGCTTCCACATAACCTCACTAATTTGATCTTCTGACAATCCTGAAAGTTGTACAAGTCTCTCTACTTGATAGACATAGTGGAGTGAGATAGAGTAAGGCTAACTGCCTTGCCAAAACCCAGGGCAAATCCAGCAAAAATAACTGGGACTGCAGATTCCCAGGCTAGTTCTTTTTTTTTTTTTTTTAAGATTTATTTATTTATTTGAAAGTCAGAGTTACAGAGAGAGAAAGGAAGACAGAAAGAGAGACAGATCTTCCATCTGCCAGTTCACTCCACAGTGACGATGACCACCCTGGGCCAGGCTGAAGCCAAGAGTCAGGAGCTTCTTCCAGGTCTCCCATATGGATGCAGTGGCCCTTCAAGAACTGTGGCCATATTCTGCTGCTTTCCCAGGAACATTAGCAGGGAGCTGGATGAAAAGTGAGCAGCCAGGTCTTCAACTGGCTCCCATATAGGATGCCAGCTCCACAGGAGGCAGCTTTACCTGCTACACCACAGGCCAGCCCGACACAGGCAAGTTCTTCAAACCAAGGTATAAGCACACAGTTTAAATTAGATTAAGAATATGCAAAGTTGCTGGATTTCTAGAACAGTTTTAATAATTCTTTTTTTTTTCACCAATACTATAAAAGTTCATAATCTATCACTGTTGAAGAAATGAAGCCACTCACTCACCTGAATAATAGGAAAATTGCATAACAAGACTGTTTGAAAGTCCTGATTCTGGGGCAGGTGTGTAGCAATACCGTTAAGATGGCCAGAGTACACATCAGAGTGCCTGGGTTCAATACATGGCTCTAATTCCTGGGAGGCAGTGGTGATTAATCAAATAATTAGATTCCTTCCACCCACAGAGAAGACATATATTGAGATCCCACCTCCTGGCTTTGGCCTGGTCCAACCCTGAACATGGCAATCATTTAGGGAATAAACCAATGGATGGGAGCTTCCTCTTTCTTTAAGTTTCTCTCTCTCTCCTTTTCTCTATCTCTTAAATAAATAATTTTAAATAAAACATTAAATTTGAAAAATTATATGCCTTTGAAAACTTATAAATCAATATAATATTTCAATAGCTTCTAAGGTAGAAAATATGGAAGCTTAATATGGAAGAAATAAACCCTAGTAATCTATCTTTTGAAAAAGGAAAGGAAAATAAAAATATAACATAATCCAGGAAGAATGTTTCAAGAATAGAATAGAGGTAAAATTTGAATTGTAGCACTGGTTACAAGGTTCAAAATTTGAATTCTTCAAAAAGTATTATGACTACAAACTGCTCTTGAACTGAAATACCACAAAAAGGTATCATGGCAACATCCTTTTCATTTCCAAGTTATTGTGTCAAGTTTACATCTATATCTCCTACATTTTTATAAGAACATAACTGACATTTGTAATCCATAAAAATCAACATTACAGGCAGAATTACTTTTATTTCAAATGACTCAAGGATGTGTTTGCCTTTTAAATGCCTCAAAGAAGCAAGTAAAGTATATGGAGAATGTGTCAGTTTAAATTTTTACATGTGTTTCTCTAGAAAGAAAGCTCCTAGAAAGAAAGTAAAAACATTTTATTTTTCTCTTTCTTTATTTTACTCCCATAGAAATTAAAGAAGAGTTTGGTGCAGGCCACCTGGACATCACCAGCTATCAGGGAAACCAAAAAGAAACTCTCAGATCCCTCTACATAAAGGGTAAGGAAGCATAGGAATATGGGCGGTTTTGCAGAAGAAAAGGAGAAGTACAAATGGTGAGAGTCATAGGGGCTAAAAGAGAGGGGGCTGGGTCTGTGTGACATGCTGGTATAGTGAATAGCTCTCTGAAAGTCATAGTGATCACTGTCACTGAAAAATGCTACTAGACAAGGGAACATATTCATTACGGTGTTCTAACACGTTTACATGTATGTAACAGACAGAAAACTGTGGAGGAAAACATTTACCACTAGATAGCAGCAGCCACTGGATTCAAAATATATTTATGCCATTGGCTATGCCAGTAAAACTACAGCCAACTTGAGAATGAGGCAACTTTCTGTTTGGAAATTGGGAATTTTCTCCCTAAAACATGTCTATAAAATCCATAGGCCACTGTTTAGTTTAGGTCACATGGCCTACATATTTGTTCCTTCTAAGTCAGAATGTAATAAAATATATTAGTTTGACATTTTGTGTTTTGTTTTGTTTGTCCTGCTCTTGGACATCCAGTTCAAATAAAAGCATATAGACTCCTTGATTTTACATCTTATATAAAATAGGCTATATTTCACATAACTTGAATTTGGAACTACTTAAATTCCATAAATACATGTTAGACTTAGAATCAAGATTCTATAAATCAAACAAAAATTGGTTTCACTACTGGGCAAGAAAAAGTTGTGAATTCAGGGACTTGAAAACATCTCATAATGAATAATCAACCTTATATAACTAACCATAATATCTACATGACAAAATCTGTAAAGAATAACTACACACACACACACACACACACACACAGAGTAGCATATTTAAAATACAAACACTTTTTAAAAAAGATACTGTTCACTTCAACAGAACACATCTAATTCACCAAGGACAGCTAACAAAGTGTCTACATTCTGATTTAGGGAAGTCAAAATACTGTGTATCCTATGAATTGTACTTGATATTTCAAATTAATGTGAGAAATTTTAAATTTGCATTTGTTTCTGCTTATCTATCAGACCTTAAGTACAAACTGCACACCATCATCCAAAAATAATGACTATTTAAGGCATCATGGATTTATATCCAGCATTATAGAGCTAATTACTTTATCAAGACAATAGTGAATATTCTTACTCCATGGCTGTGGAAATTAGACCTCCTAAATTGATAGCCTCATAGTTCATCTTAACACAAGATTTACTCTCAAAAGGTAGGAGAGTTGTAGTAGAAAGTCACAACGCATGTTCTAATAAACTAGCAGAGGAATGCATGTGACTATCAGTGTTTCACGTACTTTGCAAAACCAATGAAGTCTTCATGGTTGGTGTTGATGTAGGAAACTTGAATGTCAATCAATAGCAGTACCTATAAATCAAAGAGAAACATTTCTGTGAAAAGCTATCTTTTAATTCTCAAACATTAAATTCAGTGACTGGCTACAAATTATTTCATCTTCATTTAGTTTCCAAAAGAGTATATCAATTACAGTGAAAAATTATACTAATATTTCTCCATTAGATTCATAATTTTACATTCCAAATTCTTTTTTAAAGATTTATTTATTTGAAGTCAGAGCTACAGAGAGAGAGGGAGAGACAGCAAGAGAGAGAGATATCTTCCATTCACTGGTTCATTCCCCAGATGGCCACACTGGCCAGAGCTGGGCCAAGCCAACGCCAGCAGCCAGGAGCTTTATCCAGGTCTCCTATGTAGGTGGCAGTGGCCCAAACACTTAGACTATCTTCCGCTGCTTTCCCCAGGCCATTAGCAGGGAGCTGGATAGGAAGTTGAGCAGCCAGGACACAAACTTCTCCTATATGGGAGGCCAGCTTCACAGGTAGCAGCTTTACTCACACTTCCATATCTTCAAGTACAATTGTTTTTCACCTCTTGAAGAAAACTGACAATTGGGAGGAGCAATTATTATTACATTAACTGTAGCTTTGTCTTCTCTCCCAATAATAAAGCCAGATTCTGTTCAGTGTTATGGTTCCAAACTATAAAATCTGGCCCACAGTTTGTATCAACACACCATAATAGTTAAGTACAAATAAATTGTTGCCATCATAAAGAGCAAAATATCTACATAATTCTCAGCATTGCCAAAAATTATCATAAATATCTTGGACATTCACACACATGAACTTGGACTGCAGTATAGGAAAAAAGTGGAGAAAAAATAAAAGCTATGGCTGTTCTCATTCATTTTCCTGGAAACTGGGAGTCTGTGTTCACCCTAGGAAAAGAGCCAGGTCACATGTGGGGGATGAAAAGGAAAACAGCACATTTTTTTCTTATTTTTTTTCACTTTCTGAGGGTTTCTCACTGCTTTTTCTACCCATAGTTATTGAATACTTCATTGAATAGAAGTGAAACTACCTCTGGTACAAATAATCACCCACAATGTCAACCACTTCAACCTGAAGTTACATGTATGGAAGCTTCTAGAATAACAGCTGGCACACATGGATCTTCAAAGACCTGTGAGGAAAAAGCTCCCAGACAGATTTATGATTTGCCATATTTTTTTAATTTTGAAGATCCCCTCCCCCAAAAAAAACAACTTCCAGATCAGAGGTTGGTCATAATTCTATTTTTATAAAGAAAGAAACCTTCAAGAATGTCTCAGAGCAGTTCAGACACAGATGCCTGAGGAAATGGGTGACTTTCTGACTAGATACTTCAAAAGCATCACAGGGCCTAAGGCAGAATTCAAATGTGAGATCCATCCAAAATGACCGGTTCACATTATCCAAAAGTATGCATGTTTCTACTATGCCACACAGGCCCATATTAGAAAAGGACCCCACCAACTTCTCTAGGAGTGGGTAACTATCAGGTCAGGCCACCTGAGATTGTTAGTGAGTTAGGACATCCCTGCCCTGCCTTTTATCTCCCATGTGGGAATGAAATAATCACTATATGACTATATCATAGCTGCAGATGAAAGATAATTCCCTTTGAAATCAGGAAAGTCAATTCTTCCTCACCTCTACTAGATGTCATAATTTTTCTTAATAATAATAATGTTAATATATTATATAATATATAATATTGTATATAATATAATAATAATAATAAATTAAGAACTGAGAGCTATATTTAGATTAATTCATTTTATCCTTACAAACTGTCTGCATTCACTACCATTATTATCCCACTTTAACATGAGGAAACTGAAATGTAAAGAAGTTGAGTAACTTATCAGAGGTTACACAGAGAGTAGGTGGTAGAGCTTGTGTTCAAAGTCAGGTGATCTGAGCCCAGAGCCCATAAACTTAACAATGCTAATTTGAGTATATAATTCTAGTGAAACAATGTGAAACACGCAGAAGTAAACAGCAGACACAGATATGATCATACATAATTATATTATTTCTATCTGAATATTATTTCTGCATAAGATCTCTACAAGTTAATTTAAGTAGGAAAGATTATAATTTGAACATTGCACACTAAAGATACTAAATTAAGACAGTTTGCTTATTTATTTAAGGTCAGGAGTACAGATGCCTCTTCAGAACTTAAGTTTTCTTGGTCCAACAAAGCCAAAACATTAGGATCCTATGGCCTTGGATTATTTATTTGGATTGATTTCACTGGTTTAAGAATTAATATTGATTGATTGATTTTCACTAATTAAGCAATCCCATTTTCTCCACCTTAGGCTATTTTAGCTATCCAAGAGTATGAAAGCAGGAATACAGCAGGTGTTTGGTGCAGCAATAACATGCCACATAGGATTCTGACATCCCATATTGGAACGCCTGGATTCAAGTCCTGGCTCTGCTCATAATTCCAATTTCCTTTCAGTGTGCACCTTGGGAGGCAGCAGTAGATGGCTTAAATACTTAGGTCCCACATGGAGGATCAAATGGAGTTCCCAGCTCCAGGCTTCAGCCAGGCCCAGCCCTGGCTATTGCCAATATTTGGGGAATGAACCAGTGGATGGAAGACTCTGACTCTCTCTCTCTCTCTTTCTCTCCCCCTCCCTCCACCATCTCTGCCTTTAAAATTAAAAAATGAAAATAAATAAAGAAAAATAAAGCTCAAAGATGAGTAAAACTATAAATAGTGATCTATTTTCAGAGTACAATAGCAAAATGTAGTAACAATGCATCTCACAGCTCAAGCAGAGAAAAGGTTGCCAACATCAGCTCACAAATGTCCCACACCGCTTGGTCTCTTGCCTCTGCCTCTTCACTTTCTCTTGCCACACTACCATCCACCCCCCTCCCCCCCACAGCTCCACAAGCACACTTTGGGCAGTTTGTGCTACATGCATCTCTACCTGTGATTTGCTTCCTCCCTTTTGTCTTCTTTCTTTTCTCCCATTCCACCCCTCCTTCCAACTCACCTGAGAATAAAAAAATCTTGGAATACTAATTTACAAAGACAGTAGGAGATTATATAGACCAACATCCCAACGTTGTACATGAGAAAAGAGCAATCCAAAGAAATGATTCGCACAAGAATGTGCTGTTATTTTGCGGAGAACACATGGCCTTAGTCCAGTGTTCTCTCCACAGCATCACATTGCAGCTGTGTCATGGAATTTAAGAGCATCTGAAAACCTCTGTATTTCCCATCATAATGCTTTATAAGTAACTAAGAAAAATCTATTTAAATGTAAGAAGTTAGATTGTTTTCATGTAGTCTTTTACTTTTTAAAAATAAATTATCTTGACTTGAAATAATCTTTTCTAACCATTCCCTACATACCATCTACACTTATAAAATAGTCAGAAACATTTAAAAGAGCAGTTCTTAAATATTTTTTTCAATCGTAGTTTCCATGGATAAATGGATGAGAAGCTACCTCCATTTCTCTCAGGAAATAAAAGCAGTGAACATTCTGTATAACACTTTAGAAGTTTGTGAACATCCTGGAGCCCATCTGTGGGCTTATTAAAGATTAACTCCTGTCTTAAAGAAAAAGATGTGGTATGTTTCTGGGTTAGAGGTTTGAAAGTCAGATGCATACATCCTAGGCATGCACAGTGTTGAGTGTTGAGAGGAAAATTAATGGAACTCCTGCTGCTGTTTTTAAATTCATTCTAGTCTTTATATTCATTTATATTTTTTAATACAGATAATGTCTAATAGCATGTATATTTAATTCATAATAAGTTAAAGCAAGTACAAGCTGTGTATTCCACTTTTTATTCCCACTAAGAGACATAATGGCTATTGGAGACCAATAATCAGCCTTCCAGAGCTCTCTACTCCCCACAAGTACCCTCCATAGCAGGGGAAGCCATTCTTCACCTGGTCCTTTGTCTTCCCTTCCCGTTCACGAATGTGGTTAGCAACAATCCTTTCCGTTTCCTCACAGAGTCTGGGGAAGTTTGCCAGCTGTCAAGAAAACAGAGTATTAATATTTAAAAAGTTATACTACCAAGAAAAGGAAAAAACCAAGGGCAGGCCTTTGGTCTTCTGGACAAGATTCCAGTTAGGATGTCCATATTCCACATCAGAGTGTCTACATTCAATTCCCAGCTCCAGCTCCTGGTTCCAACTTCCTACCAACGCAGACCAGAGGAGGCAGCAGTGATGGCTCAAGTAATTGGGCTTTTCTGCCACCCATGTGGAATACCTGGATTCTGTTCCCAGTTCCTGGCTTTGCTGACCTCCCTTCCTCTCAGCCACTGGGGGCATTTCGGGAATCAATTAGTGGATGGGAGTGCTCGCTCTTTCTCTCTCTCTTTCAAATAAATAAATACAAAGTTTCAAAAGTGAAGCAGAGATAAATTATGCTATCTTACAGAAAAAAAAAACTCATTGCAATTCTGGAAGCAAAAGTGAAGTGTCATGAAATCCTAAAGAAGAATGGCAGAGTGATGGAAAAAAAAAGCAACTTCATTATCTGAGAAGAAACACTTCAAATCCACCAGGGCAACTGCCTAGAAAGAAAGCAGACACTTACATACCTTCTAGCACTATGCTCAAAGCACTGGAACTTAATAAATGCTCAAAGACAAAAAAGACAAGGGGGCTAATGTTGTACCCCAAGAGGTTAAGTTGCAGCTTGCAATGCCAGTATCCCATATTAGAGGGCCAATTTGAATCTTGGCTGCTCTGCTTCTGATTCAGTTTGCTTCTGATGAGCCTAAGAAGGCATCAGAAAGAGTGCTTGGGCCCATGTCACTCTTGTGGGAGATTAGGATGGAATTTCAGCCATCTGAGGAATGAACCAGCCGATGGAAGATCTCTCAACCTCTTCCCACTTCCACCTCCCCCATTGCTCTGCCTTTCAAATAGATAGATAGATAGATAGATCTTTAAAGAGAAAGGAAGGAGAATGAAGAAAAGAATAATGATTCACATTATACAGTGCTTATCATGTGTGGTATGCTAAGCACTTCATGGATTACCTCATTCAATACTCACAATAATCATAAGAGACAGATGTAACTATTAACTCCATTTATAGAGGAGGAAAGTAAAACCCACAGAGATCAAGTAACTTGCCCAAGACCAAATAGCTCATAAATACTAGGTCCAGGGCTCCAACCTAAGTCCTAGGTCTGCAAAGCCCATGATCTTGTCCATTAATCTTAGAGGATGAGTCACTCTATGAATACACAGAGACTACTTTCATTTTTTAATAAATTCTCCTCTTAAAAATGTGTACTCATATATGTACATATTTTTGGAAAACTGAAAAAAAAATCTATCACTTACCTCATCTAAATTACAGAATTAGTTGTTAAAAATCTAGCTTACAAAAGTGAATTCATTAACACAGTTGTTTTCAATATAAGAAAGAAAAAGAATGGGTTTCTACAGGGTGCTTAAGGAGACCTGATCTGGAAGGAAGACCAGATAAGTGGGGCAAATGTGTGTGTGGGAAAGATGAAGCTAACCAGGTACACAAGCACCTGTGAAGCCATTGGGAAGACAGTGAATGCACAAGCTGGAGATAAAGCTAGAAAAGTAGTCAGTGTCCAAATTACTCACATTCCTGCAAATGTGTTGGGGATTTTGGCTACCAAAACAATTTAGATGGAAAATGATAGTAGCTTCAACAAGGACAGCAGCAAAGGAAACAGAGAAAAGTCGAACACTCACAGCTTATAGAAGGCAAAAGATTAATTCCAATTATGATAAGCATCAGTAATATTTCAATGAAATATGCAAAAACACAATTTAGAGAAGAAATTTAATTGTGAAAAGGCAGAAAAGAAACATTAGAATATACAAGAGATCAAATAATGCAAAGAAAGACAATATTATATTGACAAATTCCAAGTTATTTTTGTAAGACTTATGAAGGTTAAGGCATATTGAGATTAGTACAGTCTAAACTTACTAAAGAGATATCAATAAAAAATAATCTAGAAAGCAATTTGGCAATATACATTAAGTATCTTAAAAATACACACATAAACACACAAATGGATATATATGTAGGCTGTGTGTATGTGTACATGTACTTATTTCATAAGAATCTCAGCAAGAATGATAATGACATTGACCACAGTTGGAATAGCAACAGTAAGACAAAAAATACTACAAACTTCCTAAGTATCCAATGATGTTAACAAAATTAAGGTAGATCCACTTTTGTGGTGTAATGTAAGCCTTTTAAACTTTATTTTTAATAATATCCCATGACGTGGAAAAGTGTCTATAACAGGACACTAAGTAAAGAAAATCAGGCTGTTAAACATGTAACGGGATCACACACACATACACACAGTCATACACCATCATATACGCTTAATTTTCTTCGAGAATGTAGTCCCAGACACATACAAATTCCAAAGCTCATAAGTAATATTGCACATAGTATTTCCCCAAACTTGAAAGCAGAAGCTGACCTCCTGGACATGTATGTGGCTGTTATATGGTCACCAGGGCCACTATGCCCACTGACTTTATAGCATGTGTGATACACACTACTCTCTTAGCAAGATTATAAACCTCAGTACTTCATGGAACTATCATAAACATGAATCACATATAAATGTTACTTCTCTCAATGCTGAAAACTATTGTATGTGTATAAGGTCTATACAAACAATAACAATGTTTAACAGCAATAACTGAATTGGGCATAATTTTGCTTCTCAACATTTTCTAAATTTTTCTACAGTGAAAATAGAATACATTCATAACAACTTCATAAAAACACAGAAACCTGGCTGTCTTGGCCACTTCAAAATCACAAAGAAATGTTGCTTGAAGGCCAGCGCCATGGCTCACTTGGCTAATCTTCCGCCTGTGGCGCCGGCACACTGGGTTCTAGTTCCGGTTGGGGCGCCGGATTCTGTCCCATTTGCTCCTCTTCCAGGCCAGCTCTCTGCTGTGGCCCGGGAGGGCAGTGGAGGATGGCCCAAGTGCTTGGGCCCTGCACCCGCATGGGAGACCAGGAGGAAGCACCTGGCTCCTGGCTTCGGATTGGCGCAGCGCGCCGGCTGTAACAGCCATTTGTGGGGTGAACCAACGGAAGGAAGACCTTTCTCTCTGTCTCTCTCTCTCACTGTCTAACTCTGCCTGTCAAAAAAAAAAAAAAAAGAAGAAGAAAAAAAGAAAGAAATGTTGTTCCATGAGGCTACCAATCCCTCTCATACTTACTGGCACCCTTACCTGAATCCTGAGATGCAAGCTCATCTTGGGGTTTATTTCATGAATTGGTGCAATATAGATATGGAACATCCGTTTTCCATTTTGGAAACATTTGCCAGGAAAAACTCTTTCACTTCAGGACCTCTTTTAATACTCTGAGAATACTAAAACTTACTTTTTGTGAGGGTTATAAAAGCCTTCAGAGTATGGAAGGGATAGCTGATCAATTATCAGTCCTCCTTCACTAACACAAATCTAGGGGGGTTATGTCTGGCACTAGATATCAGCCTGCCTTAGGCCACTACCGCAGCAGTTTCATCGCTGCAGACAGTATCCGAAGCTATCAAGGAATGCTTGCTTTTCCATGTTAGGCACACTATTACAGAGTTACATTGCTGTAGAGAAGTAACTATGAAAAGAGTAGCAGTCTACCACTGAGGAATGGGATGCCTGTGACAACATTTAGGAAATGGATTACAGCAGAATGTTATTTTTAAAACCACTGAATGGTGGTAATATAAATATTTATTCAGAAACTAAATACTTGACAGCTGAAGGACCCCAGGCCAGTACACAGCCATCATTAAGTCAGGGAAAGGCCAAAATGACAAGAGTATCCCATGAAGAAGAGATATCTAAGAATACCTTCAGCCTATTGGCTGTGGCAGGAGGATTTATTTTTAAATAAATAAATGTGTGTGTCTCCTCATCTATCTAAGCTTACTACCCTTAGTCTCAATATTACCAGGAAAGGAATCTAACAGAGCCACAATTTTGCACCTACAACTGAAATAAGTGGGATTCAATCAGCCTAAAATCCAAGTGGAACGAAAAAGGAAGAAAATGTACTGGAAGAGGTAAAGGGGCAAAAACACTGAAGAAGACAGTAAGCAGTGTAAGACCTAGGCATCGCTGAAAGGCAGGATTAGAACTAGTATTGTTGCTAGAAGGTTGATCTTGAAAGAGTTGTAGGTGTGTAAAAATCAAAATGTTGCTGCCAGTGCTGTGGCACAGTAAGCTAAGCCCTCGCTTGCAACACCAGCAAGCATCCTTTATGGGCACCCATTTGTCTGCCGGCTGCTCCACTTCCAATACAGCTTTCTTCTATGCCCTGGGAAAGCAGTAGAGGATGGCCCATGCTTTGGCCCCTGCGCCCACATCAGAGACCCAGAAGAAGCTCCTGGCTCCTGGCTTTGGAACAGCCCAACTCCAACTGTTGAGGCCATTTGGGGAGTGAACCAATGGATGGAAGACCTTTCTCTCTGTCTCTCCCTCTCTCTGTAACTCTACCTCTCAAATAAATAAATAAATCTTAAAAAAAATCAAAGTGTTGGTTTTAGGGGCAGGTATGTGACCTAGCGGTTAGTATGTCCACATCCCATATCAGAATACCTGACCTGAAGTCCTGGCCCCAGCTTCTGCCAGCTTCCTGACAATGCTGACCACTGATGGCTCAAGTGGTTTTGGTCCCTGCCACCTAGGTGGAAGACTTACATGGAGACCCTGTTTCTTGGCTCCCACATTCAGCTCTGGCATTGTGGGCATTTGAGGAGTAAACAAGAAGAATGGGAGTACTTTCTCTTCCCCCATCCCTGTCTCCCCTGCATCTTGAATAAATGAGAACATAAAATATAAAAATAATAAAAACACTTTTTTTAATTGCTGGCTCTCAAATGCAAAGTTCTAGCTCCTTCTTAAGATACAAATAAGAAGAAAGTAAAAATATGAGTCCCACTGACATTCAAAATGATTTCTGATCAGGCTTCCTATCACTCATTTCATTAGCTGGTCCAAGGAATCCCTGTTCAGTTTAAATGGCCCCAAACTTAGCTTTAAATCATCAGCTCTGCTCATTTTAATACCTCATCTCTCTTCTATGTCTTTTTTCTTAAAGATTTACTTATGTATTTGAAAGGCAGAATTGCAGAGAGGCAGAAGCAGAGAGAGAGAGAGAAAGGTCTTCCATCTGCTGGTTCATTCCCCAAATGGCTGCAATAGCCAGAGCTGGGCTGAACCAAAGCCAGGATCCAGGAGCTTCTTCTGGGTATCCCACAGAGGTGAAGGGTTCTAAGGACTTGGGCCATCTTCTACTGCTTTCCCAGGCCTTAGCAGAGAGCTGGATTGGAAGTGGAGCAGCCAGGATTCAACCAGTGCCCAGATACTGGCACTGCAGGCGGCGACTTTACCCACTACACCACAGTACCTCTTCTATGTCTTTTATTTAGCGTACAATCACAGCTTCCACAATCCTTGAAATTACTGTAATGTTTAATTTCTATTGCTCTGGATATTGAATTAAAAGCTTACAGTAGTGGTTATTTTGTCAAAGTCATTGAAATTCTAACCATGTATACTTAAAGAATGTTGACCTGGAAAACACTAGGCTTTTATTCTCTATTGATTACTCTTAAAATATTCTATAAATTGATTTATGCAGAATCAAAGAATTTAGGCTTCACTATTATTTATAATAATTTTATATTCTTAAATTTATATTACATCAGCTATTTACTGGGAAACTTTTATTTGCCAACTCAATGGTCAGATTATGTCATAGAACTTGATATTAAAAACAGTATAGTTTTGAGTGGCACATTGGCTATACAGATAGTCACGCGAGAAAAAAAATTTTTCAAAAAAGAAGGAAAGGGGGCTGGCGTTCTGGCATAGCAGGTGAAGCTGCTGCCTGCAGTGCCAGCATCCATATGGGTGCCAGTTCGAGTACTGGCTGCTCCACTTCCAATCCAGCTCTCTGTTGTGGTTTGGGAAAGCAGTGGAAGATGGCCCAGTCCTTGGGCTCTTGCACCCACATGGGAGACCTGGAGGAATCTCCTGGCTCCTGGCTTCGGACTGGCGCAGCTCCAACCGTTGTGGCCAATTGAGGATTGAACCAGCGGATAGAAGGATCGATCTCTCTCTCTCTCTCTCTCTCTCTGCCTCTAATTTTCTCTCTCTGTGTTACTCTGACTTTCAAATAAATAATAAAAATAAATCTTTAAAAAAAAGGATGAATAATACAAAAAAAAATGGCTAAATCTGCTATGAGAAGGTCTATGAGGATTTGAATCTCATATAACATTAGCAAAAATTCCAGTCAAAGTTGGACACTTTAAATGGCAAATTACTTTAAGTAGCTTATTGCTAAGATTACATATAATATTCTTCAATACTAAAGGGGATGTAGCAGAAAACAATACATTAAAGTACTTCAAAAAGTCTTGGAAAAATTAAATTAAATGATAGGTTTGTTTCGGTGGAAAAAATTGAAATCTAATCCAGTTGTTTCATAATACACATTTCCATGAACTTTCTGAAATATCTTAGTGATGAGTTAGAAATCAAAACCTCAAATATTCAATTTTCAGAGAAGACTTTAGTTACACATGTTCTGAGTGAAAGCAGCTTTAAAAGTCAAAAATAACGCAAAAACATGATTCAATAAAGTCCAATATTTTCAGTGTTACTGAGGGTATTATTTAATCACTTTGGTGGGACCTCAGTACAGGAATGTAATTTAAGCATGGACCATATTTTACCCCAAGGGAAAATAATCACTTAAAAGACATTTCTATCCAACAAAACAAAAATTATGCTCTCATAAAATTTATTAATCATTAATTAATCAGTGCATAAGAGTCATGCTATAAGGTTTCTCTTGGAACAGTCATGAGCCCAGGCAAGACTTCTATAGCTTCAAGAGTAACCAGCTCAATGCCTCAAGCAAAGATTTGGTTATTAGTTAACCATCTGTTTAATAGTCTCATACCAAATATCACTGAAAAAATAAACTGAAACCAGAATGAAATTTCTTCCATGCACAAGACATGACTTGATTGTTCGGCTGACCTAAAGATGTGGGCTCTATTTTTATCAAAAAGCTATAAACCGTCACATGTTGGCCACTTACTACAAACTAAATAACAATAACAGTTTTACTGCTTATAAAAGCATAAAATTTTATTCAATTTTCTGTGAATTAACTACCACCCCACTAAATTCTCGGTAATCTTTTATTTTTTAATGGCATTTTTGTATGGATTTACCCTGGAGACAAGAAAATACTCATCTGGGCACAACACATTTGCTATTAAAAAAGGAAAAAAACGGATGCATTCATATTTGCAAAAGTGCTCAGAGATGAGAAGCAATTCCAGTATAAAGAAATCAAGAAATGGTTGATTATAAACTGTATAGGGGCAAATGGGAACATTCTGTATTTTAGAAGTATTCCCTATACTTTAGGAGTGGCACAGGGGAAATCTAGTAGGACCTACATGCAGTTAGAAGAAAAGGAAAAGGAACCAGATACCAAGTAGGTGGACCTAGGTAAAATGGTCAGAGAGAAAAAAAATAGTACTGGCCTCCCTTCTCCACTGGGCAAATCCCAAATCTCTAAACCTCATTTTCTAGAAATGGTAGAAGAAATGAGGAATATGATGGAAAAACTTCAAAATAGAGAAATTAAGAGAACGTTTAAACAGAAAGAGTCCAAGCTTGGGTGAAATAAAACTGAAAGGAAGTCAGAAAAGGAATACTCTCTTACCTAAGTAACTCAGAAAACATACAAACAGGAGGTCAGGGTGGGTTTACACTATGTCAAAACAACACCAGAAAGTCATAGTAAGGTTTTTGTCTCTTCTTTCATCCCAAGTTTATCTCTGGTAGACACATTATAAGAGGTTAAAATTTAAGAATAAAAGTGAAAACAGAAGGTAGGAGGAAAAGCAGAGCCATGGTAAATTATAAATTAAGAATTAATTTTAAAGATCACAAATCCTTAAAAAATTTTAATGTTCAAAGGTGAAAGTTCTATCCCTTTAAAGGCAAGTCTTAGGCCTGAAATTCCTTGTACTACACAGTTAAAGGATCAAAGTTTAATAATCAGGCAGAAACTGAAGGCTGGGTATCAAAGCCTATTGTGTGACTCAAATCACAACACAGAGTTTGTTTCACTGGACAGCCAGCCATTAGCAGAGGTGAAAAGCCAGATCTCTTCATACAATATAAAAATCACAGCACATCTATCTAGATCTAAAAGAAAGTTCTATTTGAGCATGATGCTTTGTAGACATTCTTCTTCATCATACAGAGGCCAAACTAACCATCACCTGCCAAGTCAATGAGACATGATTAACTTATTCTTTTGATTATTGATTCAATAATTATTATTGAAAATGTAGCTGTTGTAGGCATTGCAGATGGAGTAATGAGCTTAACATGCCAAGTCCCTACTCCCATAGAACTTATATTCTCAAACTCCCTTCATATTCAACAATAAAAAAGCGACATATGTAGAATAATTCATGTGTGCTGCAAACAATAAAATTTATTAAGTAAATGAAGAGTGCTGTGTAGGTGTGTGTCTGTCTGTGTGTGTGTGTGGAGGATGGCTGTGCAGTGATAAATACAAGAGTCAGAAAAAGACTGTCTAGCTGGTATTTGAGCAGAGTCCTGAAGGAAGCAAGAGCATGATTTACTCAGGTCATCTTGAAGCAGAGCATCTCCAACGCTGTGACTGGGAAGTACAAAGGCTCTGTCAGCACGTTTTTTTGGCCTGCTGAAGAAACAAGCAAACCCATGTAGGATTAGGCTGTGGGGAGGAAAGAGAAGAAGGAGATGAGTTTTGAGATTAAAAGCGGGACAAGATCAAACAGGGCTTTGCAAGCCAAGGTAAGAACTTTGGACTCATTTGTTCCGTTATATATATTCAGGGCCAGGTATTTACTATCTAACATGCCACAAAACTTAGCATTTTTTCCAATAGTATTTTTTCATTGAACATTTTTTCTGTACTTCTAACAGTCAACTAAGGTATCTTTTTATTCTCCTTGCAAAACATTTTTCTTTCCTAAGTAGGAAAAAAAATCAATTAATTGGTATGATGGTGATCCAAGAATGTGGTTTCTCAAGAGGCCAATAAATGGCACCGTTGCTAAACTGTGGTTTAAAAAACAAGATGTTCCACTCTGTGCTTCCTGAAAAGAACTTCGGGACCCTGTGATGATGCACTGGAGAAGAAGAGGTAAGGAGAAGCAGCTGAAAACTGATGCCCACCAGAAAAATTCCGAAGTTGAATGTCCCTGGAGTGAAGCCAAATAGCTTATAAAGCTCTAATGTTCCTGGCCTGTCCTCCAGTGCCCCAGAGACAACAGTGAGAAAATATCTGAAAAGAAATGCACTCCTCCAGGCTAGAAGTCTAGCTTTGTGCTTTGTGATCTGAACACACATAAACTCCATATGTTTTTCACTGACATTTATTTATGTGGCTTACAAAAGAAACATTTAAAGATTTCACACATAAGTCATTCAATATGAGGAATTGTAAATGAGAATAGTGTTTTAAGCTATATATTATGTGTATGTAATTAAGTTTCATAATATATAAAAATATACATACAATTACCATAACTGGACTAACTATACATTTTTATATTGCCTGGGATCATCTTGGATTTCTCTTTTTATTCCAGTAGAAGAATTAATAGCACTCCCTTTTAATTTCAAAAATATCCTTCATTGGTCAATAAATTACATGGTTACCTTCTCTATGGTTTACGTTCATTTTAATTAGGGGATCATTTTACTTGGAACAAGATTTTAATTGGACTAGTTTTAAAATCAAAGAAGTTGAAGACAGACCTAACAAGGTCAAAATAAAAAACATCAAAATGAAATATAAATAAAATGATAATATGCTTGAAAGAGAAACTATCCAAATATTATCATTTTAAAATGAATGACAAAAGTGTTCCTTAAAAAACCAAGTATATATTTCTTGAACATCATGGTAACTTTAACAGCTAAATTATTAATGGGTTTTCACAGAACATCTCTTTTGTGGGGTTCACCAGGATGTGAAGTGGTAAACATAAGATAAAAAAACAGTATTTTGGGAAAGGATTTCATAATCAACAAGAAGAGGCATTCACACATACAGAAAAAAAAAAATCACAGTATAGTATTGTGAAAGTTGTGACGAAAGTAGACACAGATGCCAAGTGAAGCACTGAGGAAAGAGTGAGGATAGAGATCAGGAATAGAGTCCCTCCAGGAAGATTTTTAGGAAAAGATGATAACAATAATTGATCTGGAGTTTCAAAAATGAGAGGGGATGACAGTTGAAGACAAAGGAGAAAGAGAAACAGTCTAGATAAAGAGAGCGACATGTATAAATATCTCTAAGACATGAAATACCTCTAAGTATGGCACAAATCACTTAGAATGCTGGAGCAAGCTGTGTGACAACAGACATAGCTAGAAAAGTATTCAGAGGTCAGGCAGTGAAACTAAATAAACGCTACAGGATTTGAACTTGATTTTCAAGACTCTCAAGAGCAATAGGAAAGTTTTGAGGAAAAAAATATATCTCTGTATTTTAGAAAGGCCATTTTGAAAGTAGTGGGTAGGATGAATTTGAATATGATCAGACTGAAAGCAGAAAGATCAGTTAGGAGGCCACTGGAATCATTCAGTTAAAAAAAAAAAAGTACGGCCGGCGCCGTGGCTCAATAGGCTAATCCTCTGCCTGAGGCGCCAGCACCCCTGGTTCTAGTCCCAGTCGGGGCGCCAGATTCTGTCCCAGTTGCTCCTCTTCCAGTCCAGCTCTCTGCTGTGGCCCGGGAGTGCAGTGGAGGATGGCCCAAGTGCTTGGGCCCTGCACCCGCATGGGAAACCAGGAGAAGCACCTGGCTCCTGGCTTGGGATCAGCATGGTGCACCGGCCGCAGCGGCCAATGGAGGGTGAACCAACAGAAAAGGAAGACCTTTCTCTCTGTCTCTCTCTCTCTCACTGTCCATTCTGCCTGTCAAAAAAAAAAAAAAAAAAAAAAAAAAAAAAAAAAAAAAGTACAAGGCCCTAAGTAAGAGAAGAGAATAAATGCAGCAGTCTGTGGACAGTTTCCAGGAAGGGGCTTTAGCTGGAAGTATAGATTTGGCACTCACTAATCTTTTTTTTTATTTTAAAAAATCGTGAATATTCATGTTATGCTATGTAATGTTTCATTATATGTGTATATTTGTAATATACAAACAAGGTTAATATATTTCTCCATTTAGTATTTCTATACAGTGAAAACATCCAAAATCTTACCTTCTAGCTTTTTTTTTTTAAAAGAGTTATTTGTTATTTGAAAGTTGGAGTTACAAAGAGAGAGAGGCAGAGGGTGAGGCAGAGAGAGAGAGAGAGAGATCTTCCATCTTCTGGTTCACTCCCCAATTGGCCACAACAGTGGAGCTGCTCTGATCAGAAGCCAGGAGCCAGGAGCTTCTTCTGGGTCTTCCCATGTGGATGTAGGAGCCCAAAGACTTGGGACATCTTCCACTGCTTTCCCAGGCTATAGCAGAGAGCTGGATCGGAAGTGAACCAGCTGAGACACGAACCGGCGCTCATATGTGATACCAGCACTGCAGGCGGCAGCTTTACCTGCTGCACTACAGTGCCAGCCCCTAGATACAGTACATTAACATTATCTGTGGTTTTGCGAAAGTAGCTTGGCAAATATTAGCCCATGTGTGTAAGAAGGGCTGAAGAAAATGGGAATTTTTAAGGAAATTTGAAAAACGACAGAAATTTTTAAATAAAATAAATTTTGTGCAATGGAATGAGGAAACAAGCCCTGAAAGCAGACCAGCAATGACACTTATTGTTCCTGCTTTCTTTCGGGTTTCATTTGCATGGAATATCTTGTTCTATCCTGTCAATTTCAGTCCACATGTATTGCTATAGATGAAGTGAGTTTCTATATTCAGCATATAGTTGGGTCCTGTTTTTAATTCACTCCACCACTCTGTGTCTTTTAAATGTAGAATGCAATCCACCTACATTCGAGGTAATTGACTATTGCCATCTTGATACCTGATTTGTAATTTCATTATAGTTTCTTTACTTCTCCCTCTCTCACAAGCTTAATTTGTGGATAAGTGATTTTCCTTGCCTATTATTTTTGGTAAGTGCTCTAGGTTCTTGCTTGGTGGTTACCAAGAGGCTTACAAAAAACTTCCTTGAACTATAAAAAGCTATATTTGAAATGATAACAACTTAATGTTGATTATAAAGATAGCAAGAGAACCAAAAAACAAAGAGATAAGAAATCCTAATAAAGCACACTGCATTTGTGCTCCAATCTTTCCCACATTTTATATTTTTGTTGTTACCTTTGATATTTTTCAATATTCCCTATCACTGAAGACTTTAACATGGTGATTATAATTTTGTTTTTAGCTTTCACAGTGAACATATAAATGGTTTATGTGCCATGTTTATAATATCAAAACATTCTGAAATTTTATAGTTACTCTTATTGGAGAGTTTTCTATATTCTGATATTTTCTTCTTACTTGTTAGTGTCTATTTCTATCAGTTTGAAGAACTTCCTTTAGCATTTCTTTTAACACAGGTCTGATGGTGATAAACTCTCTCAGCTTTTCTTTGTCTGGGAGTATCTTTTTCTCTCCCTTATATCTGAAAGACTGCTTTCCTGGATACAGGCAGGGAGGTTTTTTGCCCCCTCCCCCTTCAGTACTGCAGAAGTTTCATTCCACTCCTCCTGGCCTGTAACCTTCCAGCTGAGAAGTCCGCACTCAGGTGAATTGAGAATCTTTCATGTGTTATTTGCTTGTGTGTCTTGCAGCTTTGATAATTCAGAATGTTCTCTTTATCTTAACCTTGGAGAGGTTTCCTATAATACATCTTGGGATAGATTTGATTGGTCTGAATATGATTGGTGACCTTTGACCATCTTGTACCTGGATAGCTGTACCTTTTTTAGGGGAAGTTTGGGAGGTTTTTCCATTATTATCTCTTTGAATAATATGCTTTCTACATCTCTGGCATTTTCAAATTCCTCTGTAACCTCAATAACTCAAATATTTGATCTTCTCAAGCTATCCCATGTTTTACATTACCTTTCATCTTTTGGATTCCTT
Source organism: Oryctolagus cuniculus (assembly GCF_051225735.1). NCBI lineage: Eukaryota > Metazoa > Chordata > Mammalia > Lagomorpha > Leporidae > Oryctolagus > Oryctolagus cuniculus. The sequence goes on from NC_142873.1 coordinate 26,896,511, forward strand.
TTTCTTTTCCTTCTCTGTTTATTTTCCAATAGCCAGTCTTCTAATTCACTGATTCTTTCTTCTGCTTGATCTATTCTGCTATTGATAACTTCTATTACATTTTTAAACAATTACTGTGCTTTTCAATTAAAGGACTTATGCTTTACTTTATTTAACTGCTTCCATCTCTCTATCAAAATATGTTAGAATATTGGGTCATTTCTCTGTGCTCTCTTAATTTAGTTGAGTTTCACTGATATTTTAAGTGGTAGTTGAATGAGGGGAGATGTGTTCTGCCAGGGAGAAAATATAATAGTAAAAAGAAAAGAAAATCAGGAACAAGCTCTCTGAGGACTCATGAATAAGAGGAAAGTCAGGGGCTGGCGCTGTTGCTCAATAGGTTAATCCTCCACCTGAGTTGCCGGCACACCAGGTTCTAGTCCTGGTTGGGGCACCGGATTCTGTCCCGGTTGCCCCTCTTCCAGGCCAGCTCTCTGCTGTGGCCCAGGAGTGCAGTGGAGGATGGCCCAAGTGCTTGGGCCCTGCACCTACCTGGGAGACCAGGAGAAGCACCTGGCTCCAGGCTTCAGATCAGCGTGGTGCGCAGGCCGCAGCGGCCATTGGAGGGTGAATCAGTGGTAAAGGAAGACCTTTCTCTCTATCTCACTCTCTCTCTCACTGTCCACTCTGCCTGTCAGAAAATAAATAAATAAATTTAAAAAAAAAAAAAAGAGGAAAGCAAGGGTGGACATACTGTCAAGTGAGGTAGAGGAGGAATCAAGAGAAAGGTGAAAGAAAGCCAGTGATGGAGGGAGGGAGGAGTATTAGCTTCAGAGAGTCAAACACAGTGTCAAGAATAAGAGTTCCTACTAAGTGGATAATCAGACACTGACCTTTGCTGCTTTAGTTCCATAGAGTGATGGTACAGAAGCCAGATCTCAGTTGAAGAATTAACTGGAGATATGATAATAAAAATAGTAAACATAAACTACTTTTTGCCTAAGAAGTTTGCCCACAAAGAGAGAAGAAATGGGATAATAGGGTTTTATCTTTGTTTCTTCTTAAGTCAGGAGACACATAAATATATTATATGTTGATTTTTTAACTTTTATTTAGTAAATATAAATTTCCAAAGTACAGTTTATGGATTACAATGGCTTTCTCCCCCCGCCCCGCCATAACTTCCCTCCCACTCGCACACCTCCCATCTCCCACTCCCTCTCCTATTCCATTCACATCAAGATTCATTTTCAATTATCTTTATATACAGAAGATCAATTCAGTATATACTAAGTAAAGATTTCACCAGTTTGCACCCACACAGAATACAAAGTGTAAAATACTTTTTCAGTACTAGTTATAGCATTAATTCACATTGGACAACACATTAAGGACAGAGATCCCACATGAGGAGTAAGTACACAGTGATTCCTGTTGCTGACTTTGCAATTTGACACTCTTGTTTATGGCATCAGTAATCTCCCTAGGCTCTAGTCATGAGTTGCTAAGGCTATGGAAGCCTTTAGGGTTCGCTGACTTCGATCTTATTCCGACAGGGTCATAGTCAAAGTGGAAGTTCTCTCCTCCCTTCAGAGAAAGGTACCTCCTTCTTTGATGGCCCCATTCTTTCCACTGGGATCTCACTCCCAGAGATCTTTCATTTAGGTTTTTTTTTCTTTTTCTTTTCTTTTTTTTTTTTTTTTTTTTTTTTTTTGCCAGAGTGTCTTGGCTTTCCATGCCTAAAATACTCTCAATGTGGTGTATCACACTGATTGTTTTGCAAACATTGAACCATCCCTGCATACCAGGGATAAATCCCACTTGGTCTTGGTGGATGATCTTTCTGATGTGTTGTTGCATTCTATTGGCCAGAATTTTATTGACCATTTTTGCATCTATGTTCATCAGGGATATTGGTCTGTAATTTTCTTTCAATGCTGCATCTTTTTCCAGCTTAGGAATTAAGGTGATGCTGGCTTCATAGAAAGAATTTGGGAGGACTCCCTCTTTTTCGATTGTTCTGAATAGTTTGAGAAGAATTGGAGTTAGTTCTTCTTTAAATGTCTGGTAGAATTCAGCAGTGAATCCATCTGGTCCTGGGCTTTTCTTTGTTGGGAGGGCCTTTATTACTGTATCAATTTCTGTCTCGGTTATGGGTCTGTTTAGGTTTTCTATGTCTTCCTGGTTCAATTTAGGTAGGTTGATAGATTTCCCTGTTTGCTGGCATACAAGTCCGTGTAGTAATTTCTGATGATTCTTTTTATTTCTGTGGTGTCTGTTGTTACATTTCCTTTTTCATCTCTGATTTTATTGGTTTGGGTCTTTTCTCTTCTTTTTTTAGTTATTTGGGCCAATGGGATGTCAATTTTGTTTATTTTTTCAAAAAAACAGCTCCTTGTTTGGCTGATTTTTTTGTGTAATTTTTTTTGGAATCAATCATGTTTATTTCTTCTCTGATTATAATTATTTATCTTCTCCTACGTGATTTGGGTCTGGTATGCTGCAGATTTTCTAGATCCTTGAGATGAACTGAAAGCTCATCTATTTGGTGCCTTTCTAATTTCTTGATGTAGGCATCTATTGTTATAAACTTTCCTCTTAATTCTACTTTTGCTGTATCCCATAAGTTTTGGTATGTTGTGCTGTTATCCTCATTTACTTCCAGAAAGTTTTTGATTTCACTTTTGATTTCTTCTGTGACCCAGTGTTCATTCAGGAGCATGTTGTTCAATCTCCATGTGTTTGCATATGCTCTAGGGATTCCTGAGTTGCTAATTTCCAACTTCATTCCCCTATGGTCTGAGAAGCTGCATCATATGATTCTAATTCTTTTGAATTTGCTGAGACTTGCTTTATGGCCTAGTATGTGGTCAATCCTAGAGTAGGTTCCATGTACTGCTGAGAATAATGTAAATTCTTTATGGTAGAATGAAAAGTTTGGTAGATATCTGTTAGATCCATTTGGGCTATAGTGTCGTTTAAATCTACTGTATCCTTGTTCATCTTCTGTCCAGTTGATCTGTCTGTTTCTGAGAATGGAGTATTGAAGTCCCCCAGTACTACTGTATTGGAGTCTAAGTCTCTCTTTAAGTCCCTTAACAAATCTCTTAAATAAACCGGTGCCCTGTAATTAGGTGCATATACATTGATAATCATTATATCTTCCTGTTGAATTGATCCCTTGATCATTATATAGTGCCCCTCTTTCTCTCCTAACAGTTTTTGTGTTAAAGTTTATTTTGTCTGATATTAAGATGGCTACGCCTGCTCTTTTTTCATTTCTGCTGGTACAGTATATCTTTTTCCAGCCTTTCATTTTCAGTCTGTATGCATCTTTGTTGGAAAGATGTGTTTCTTGTAAGCAGCAAATAGATGGGCTTTGTTCCTTAACCCAATCAGTCAACTTGTGTCTTTTAACTGGACAGCTGAGGCCACTGACGTTCAATGTGACTATTGATAAGTAGCAACTATGCCCTGCCATTTTCCCAAAGATATTTTCTAATATATGCTTTGAACTTCCTGTGATCTTTTACTGTGAGGTTTCCTTCCTTTACCTTCTTTCATATTGATGGCCGTGTTTCTGTGTTTCTGTGTGTAACACATCTTTAAGTATCTTTTGCAGGGCTGGACGAGTGGCGACAAATTCTTTCAATTTCTGTTTGCTATGAAAGGTCGTTATTTCACCTTCATTCACAAATGAGAGCTTTGCAGGATATAATATTCTGGGCTGGCAGTTTTTCTCTTTTAGTACCTAGGCTATGTCTCACCATTCCCTTCTAGCCTGTAGGTTTCTGATGAGAAGTCAGCTGTGACTCTAATTGGAGATCCTCTGAGAGTAATCTGAAGTTTCTCTCTTGCACATTTTAGGATCTTTTCTTTATGTTTCACTGTGGTGAGTTTGATTACAACATGTTGTGGTGAGGATCTCTTTTGGTCATGTTTACTAGGGGTTCTATGAGCTTCCTGTACTAGGATGTCTCTGTCCTTCTCCAAACACAGGAAGTTCTCTGCCAGTATCTCACTAAAAAGGCCTCCTAATCCTTTCTCTCTCTCCATGTCTTCTGGAACCCCTAGAACCCGAATGTTGGGTTCTGTAGATTCCCAACAGTATTTTTAGATTTCTAATTTCCTCTTCTTTCTTTGGTTTGACTGTATCCTTTCCTGTTCTCTGTCTTCTATGTCCGATATTCACTCTTCTGCTTCACTGACTCTGTTTTTAAGGCTCTCTAATGTGTTTCTCATTTGATCTATTGAATTCTTCATTTCATTTTGATTTCTTTTCACTATCACACTTTCCTGTTCTACTAGTTTCTGTGTTTCATTTTGATTCCTCCTTAAGATTTCATTTTCACGAGAGAGATTTTCTATCCTGTCCAGTAAGGATTTCTGTAGCTCAAGCATTTGTGTTTGAAAACTTCTAAATGTTCTTATCATAAATTTTTGAAATCCGTATCTTGCATTTCTTCCATCTCATCATCTTCATAATCTTGGCTTGGGGTGTCTTGTTCATTTGGGGGCGTCATAGTGTCTTCCTTGTTCTTGTTTCCTCGGTTTCTGCGTTTGTTGCTTGGCATTGTGGAGATATTCTTTGGATTCTTCTTCCCTCACTGTGGTGTTTTTTTCTTGTTATACTATGACTGTATTAAGCAGACTGTCTGCTTTCGATGGAGCCTTAGAGGCTTGAGATGGATGTGGCCAGAGAGCTCTGTTTGGTTCCTCAGGTTAAGGTGTGCCAAAGGTGACACTCCCAGGTTAGGCGTGGTAAATCTCTCTCTCTCTTTTTATTTATTTATTTATTTATTTTGATTCAGAAGGGAAATAATTCTGCACAGCTGAGCAGAATTGAAGGTAGTCAACTTCCAATCTCTGGCTCCTGTGGGTATATCATTCGCCTGCTCTTTCCCAAGGACCACACAGGGAATCTGTTCTGCCCTCAGTGTGGGCTCAAATTCTCCTGCAGTCTCCCACTGGGTAGCCAAGGTTACCAAATTGTAGCGTCTCTGGAGAGTACTCACATGAACTCCATGAGTTCTCTCACCTACCATCTCTTTTTTTCAGTCTCAGTTCATTAGCACCACACATTCACTAGGTCTTAATCTCCTGTTATTTCACACACACACACCCCACCAGAGTCAGGTTTTTCTGCTTGGCTGAGGGCAGGTGCAGCCCTGAGGTTGTACCACTTATGACGTATGTCCAAAATGGCGCCTGCTCTTTGTCTTGCTTGCCTTTGAGAGGTGAGCGGAGACAGAGAAACTCATGTCCATACCGGTCATTTTTTTTTCTCTCTCTTCTAGCTAGCCTGGTGAACTTTCCCCCAGGGGGCTTCAAGCCTCGTTCCCTCTAGGCTCCTCCTTCCACTTTCCTGCCGGTGTCTTGGGCTATTGAGGTTCGGCTCACTTTGCATTCCAGCACTGATGCGTTTATTCCACTGCTGGTGTCCCGAGTTGTGGACTCCCACACCTCCCACACAGGTCCACCATGAATCACGGTGAGAGTTTCCTCTGCTGTTTCTTCCCCAACTCTTCCTTGAACCTGCAGTATCTCCACTTTTATTAAACTGTCTCTTCCAGGACTATCAGTGTGCTCCCTTCCTATTCTCCCATTTTGCTGCTCTGCTATATGCTGATTTTTTAAAATGTGATGGAGAAGGTGATTATTTAGGAAATAGAAGAATCAAAAGACTAAGTTCCTTAAGGAGGTGAACATACCAGTAGGAACTCATGTTGGCTACAGATACTATTCCAACAGACAGCGATAAGGATTGAGGAAGGCTGGGAAGTTTGGGGGCTGGAAGACAATGAGTTAATATTCACATTTATGACCACCTACTTTCTCTGTGACATCATCACTGAAAGGACAACAATAAATAGTGCAGTGTCTTGAAAACAGTGTTAAAACTTCAACATCACTATTGTAGAAAGCACAGGAAGTCATTAATCAATAATACATTGTAGAATGCCTGAGCAGCACATAAGAGTAGACCAAGGTATAAGATTGTTATTTATTGTGGTACCAATCTGCATAAATGGAAGAATTACCTCCAAGCTTTTCAGGAACCTGGGGGAAGATAAATAATAATCAATTTTCCCAATCATGGAGTTTTAACAGGAGGCAAACTTAATTCAAGCATAATTAAAATAATAAATTGGGATAAAGGTGTTCCACTCAACCAACTTTTCATGATTGTGGGTTCTAAGGCTAAAGAGGATCATATTTCAGCGGTGAGTCACAGCTATGTTTTCCAAGCTAGATCTATAAGGTGCAAAGCATGCAATAAATTTCAAAGTGTCTCTGAATTCTTCTATTAACTCCTCTGATGGGTTTAAAAATTTAAGATGAGAATTTTGTAAATTCCAGATTCAGAGTTTACAGTTTCTCGACAATCATAAATATAAGCAGTCATAGATATAGACTGAATGGAGAGCCACTGGAGTCAAAGATCTTAAAGAACAATGACTACTGGGTATTAGACACAATCTCTACATGATCACTTAAGTGCAAAGTTGAAGGTGAATTTGGGATGAAGAGGAAAACTGTAAGCCATGTTCTAAAGATCCTGATGATATGATAGAGATACAGAGACTTAATGGTAACTGTGAATCTTGACAGAGCTGTTATAACCTGGGCCTTGATGGAAGATCTCTTACAGGAAGATAAATGAATCATTTTTGGAAGCCATAAAAGCAGAAGTAATCAAATGCCATGCCCATCCAGGCCCTTATATTTTTCAGGTTGGGGCTGTTAAATACATTCTTCACTGAAGAAAGCTGCAGGGTAAAGAACAATCTTGTAGAAAAGCTAGGTTTTGTTTTACTTAAGAAAACTATAGAATGCTTAGAGAAAGCAGGAAAAATATACAGGAGATTGATCTGGAGAGCAAAATGGGAAGGAGTTTCAAAGGGTAGAGAGCAAGAATAGAAGCCAAAAAGGATCTGGGAACAAGCTGTCTCATCCCATGCCATCAGTACTGACTGTTGATTTTCCAGTAAGATGGATAAAATGGGAAATGATAAAAAAAAGATTCATACATACCATAAACACTTTATATAACTTAAAACATAAATGTACACACATGTGCCAATCTTTTGATGTGAGGCCAAGGCCTGTTCTCTGCATATGGATTTGCTGATTGGAGTTATGCATCTTCTGTCTTACATAAACCACATCCTTCTTCTACAATTTTCAGTTTTGCTTTCTTTAAAGTGGAGGGAGAACCTGTAGTCACTTGTGAAATACTCTGAATGCAGAACCTACCTAGATTTGTATAACCCTATTCCCCCTTGACACCCCCCTCACTAGTCTGCTTAACACCTAGCCAAAAGCAAAGATTCCATAGATAATACTTATCAAGTCTTTTAAGAAAGCATTCAGCTTGGTTTTCATAGGAAAAAAAAAACTCAACATTCTTTTTATATTTATCAGTATATTTACTCTTTTTGTATATAATTAAAATAAGAATAATAAGAATTACAGCTGGCTAAGTAGGTTTGAGGACAAACACAACATACTTGACTCTTGGAAAGAGCACAGATCAGTTGGTGGGGGCAAGAATATATGGACAACCTAAAGAGAAACCTTCTGGCTGAGCACATCATGTGCTGAGGGTGAAAATCCATATGGTTAGTAGGGATTGCAGTATCAATTAAATTCTGTTTGTCAACTAAGAGATCAAGTAAGTGAGCTTTAAATGTACAGGAGACAAGATAGGTTGCAATTTGAAAAGTAGGCAAGGACATCAGGGATTGTACTATTATTAACTGACTTAAAGTTTCCAAAAGGAGAGCTGATATATAGCTGTTCTCTTCCCCCATATGCATTCTTTTCCTTTGTTCTCAGTCCCTTGACTCCTATGGCTTTTCCCATTTGGGAGAGGAGAGATCAGGAGTCAGGGAACAAGGTGGAAGAGCAGTAAGTGCTCAAGAAGAGAGGTCTGAAACTCTAGAGTTGCTTATGGGTCCCAAGCTCATTCCATTTATTCCTTTACTCTTTTTCTTTTAGCATTCACAATTTAGAATTTAGCCTGCTTGTCTCCTTCACAATGCACATTTCTTCACTGAACTTTTCTGCTAGGGACAATATTCTGGGGTTTTTGCTTTTTTGTTTTGTTTTGTTTTGCGTTCTCTCATTCTCTCTTTCTCTTTCCTCTCACTACTTTTTCAGAGAGATTACTCCTAGTCACTATATAATCAAGGGTGGAGAATCTTGCTTCTGCCAAGGACAATTTGGTTATTTGTAACATTATTTGCAGGCCATACAAAGTTATCAGCTAAAAGATTAACCTACTATAAACTTATTGAATTTCAAGTCCTGTCTGTGGTTGCCTTGACAGGGCCAGACCAAATGATTCCACAAGCCTTATACAACTGATGAACCAGATGTTCCCCTCTCCTGCCATATATAAAGGTAAGAGTAATGAAACTGACAAAACAGGTCTATACTTTCAAGAAGTGCTCACAAGGCTAAGCAGGCTACATCTACAGTGCCCTAAACACAACCACCAATTCTCTTCTTATGTTCTCCCATATAAGTAAATTCATCACACATTCTAGATTTCTCAATAAGGAGGCTCCTAAACTAGGAAGTTTCTCTTCCACAAATCCATAGCATAGAATCAAAAGATATTCAGTATGGAGAATACTGGGTACTGCTAAATTGGCCATTTATAGATTAGTCATTATTTATTGAGCACTGTGTGTTGATTGCCTCAAAAGTTTCAGGCATTTCCATGCTTAATTCTCATTGAAGTGGTAGTATCATCTTAATTTTGGCTTCAAAGGTAAATTAACAAGACTAAGGGATTAAGTATGGTGTTTGAGGTTACAAAGAAAGTATCATAGATAGATTTATATCTAATTAATCGGTTGTCAGAGGCTAGGCTCTTAACCATTATTCTATGCTGGCTTTTCTCAGACCACCCAGAAGTGGATTTCATTCATAAATTAGAAGAATTTTTATATTACTATATAACATACAATGCCAATGATTCCCTTCCCCTAATGATCATGTCCATCCATGAACCATAAGAAAATTTGCTTACGGTATTCATCTAATTGTTCTAAAGTGATGTTTATCTGTTTGAGACAACAAAGAAAATAATTAGCTGGTTAAAATATACTCTTTCTGATCTAACCAACATTATTTGGAATGAAATGATATGAGACAGTTGTATGTCCATCATGAAAGCAATTCCTATTCAGTCCTTTCTGCAAACATAAAACATCTATAACAGAGTGGAGAATCAGGGAAAGAGATTCATGTAATGGGATAGGAAAGGTAGGAAGATCAAACAGTCACTTGCTGGAAATTTAAATATTCACTTACTTTTTTGGTGCACTTCTTGACAGTGTTGATTAATTCTTGCATTACTAGATCTACACTCTTCAAGGAAGGCCCTTTCAGTTTTACAATCTGTTTCTTGACTATTGCTTCAAATGCCATGTCTGGAGTAAACAACCCTGTCCTGAATGAAAGAAACAAAGTATAATTTTAGATTTTAAAAATTTAGTATATCCAATAATCTTTGAAAAATATTTTTAATACTACTAAGCCATAAGTTCCCACCTATAGAATATTAATATTATATAAAAACAGTGCCTAAAGTATTCTCATGGCATATAATATGATTGTTAACTTATATTTAACTAAAATTTGTCTCACTTGACTTTAACAGTAGGTTACATATTAATGGATTCAACCAATGTCAGATCAAAAATATCTGAAAAAAAGTATCTGTAATGAATATGCATAGGCATTATTTTAAGCATTATTTTCTAAACAAAACAATGTAGCAATCATTTACATACAGCCCTTACAATGTATTAGGAATTGCAAATAATCTAAAGATAGTTTAAAATAAAGGGTATTTCAAAAGTTTCATGGAAAACAGGATTAAAAGATATTTGTTTTGGTGCAAAAAAATTGAAATCCTTGCTTAACTTTTACATAATAATCATTTTCCATGAATTTTATGAATAACCCTCAAATATATACAGGAAAATGTGTGTGGTTATATGAAAATACTTTTTTATATAATAAACTTGAGTATAAATGATTTTGGTATCCAAGGTGGGGTTCTGGAGCCAATCCCCTATAAACTACTGTGTTAAAATAGAAATAATGTCCTAAGCTTAAATTCCTATCTCTAAAGAATTCTTTAAAAGCTATCCTCCTTTGTCCTTTATGGAACAGCAAGTGAGCCTCATTTTAGTACACTGAAATAGCAGAGTCTCTAGAATATGCAAACCAATTCTTCCAAGAGAGCTACATTACAGAAAGTTTGATGGTTCCCAACCTGAGGTTCCAGAGGGTTGAAGGAAAAAGACAACAATGGAATCCATGAATATTAATGTTTCCAGATGCCCAAATTAAATTATAAATTTATAAAAATAACAAATGAGGACCAAAATAGCCAAATACCTGACCTTTGGCTGAAATTAACTCAAATTGGCATCATAACAATGTTTTTCTTACGCTGAGCAGGAGCTCAGGAAGCAGGTGTGTGTGTGTGTGTGTGTGTGTGTGTGTGTGACAGAGAGAGAGACAGACAGAGACAGAGAGAGAGAGAGAGAGATGACCTATTTTTTAAGAGGTCAAAATAGAAAAGCTACAATAAGAGGGCCTCTTCAATCCAGCATTGACCATGACTAAATACTTGCAGGCTCCAGACTTTAGCATTGATTCTTCCCATTCCTAAACCTGGTCCCCTTTCTTTCCCACCTCTCATTATTTGATTAACTTTTTTTCCTTCAATACTCAATAGTATGGTATCTCTTTTGGACATTTTCTTTAACATTTCTCTTATATCAGTTTTACTCAACATCCCTCCTTATTATTTGCTGAGCACTTGTGGTCACCTTTGTTTCTAACTATAGGAATCACAGCATATTTATATTAGAATTATAATTTCTCCACATTGGACATAGAAGAAAATCCAAACTGTTTAGTCTAATATGAAAATTTTACATGGTCTGATTGTAACCTTCTTTTGTAGTTTTGGCGTCTTCTCATTTCATATGTTCAAGTCAATATTTTATATCTTTGCCTTTTACTATGCTGTTCATGTCATTCTCTCCATAATTTCAGCCTGTCCAAATCCACCTGTGCTTCAAAAATAGCCACTTCCTATGGCTCTGGTCATTCTCCAGACATGCTGCTGAGAAAGCTTTCCTTCTCTGAAGCTCAGGATTCTATTTCACATGGAGTAAGCTGGGCACATATTTTAGTCCCAGTACTACACTGGTACAGAGAGCTGTTATCCTACTTATCTTGGCTTGCTCCACAAGGACTGTCTCCCTCCCTATTCCATAGTTGGCAATAAGGTCAACCAAGAAAAGAATAGAATCCAAGATGAATCAAAGATGGCTTTTATTATTTAAATGTATAACAGAATCAAATGTAAAATGTTTTAAGTATAATTAAAAGGCCTAAATAATCATACCACTAGCTGGCATTTTACTCAGGCTATTGTTCATTCCTTATCATCTTATAGGCAAATTCATCCCAGAATAATAACCAATCTTTTCAGTTGGCATATGTATAAATCAGAAATCTACAACTCTGAATTACTGAGCTTTTGCAGCTTTATCCAACAAAAATGTATTTGGTAAGGCGTTTTACAAGGTAAGTAAAAGTGCTTCATTTGATTCCATTAATAATACTTTATGACCCCAAAAATGTGATTTGGTTCCACTGTATTTATCAGAACAACATATTCAAACACTAAAGTCAACTCAGCTCAATAAAAAGACTGTTTCTACAAGAATGTATTTCTGAATTGATGGAAAAGAAATAGAATAGCCAACTTAGAAATCCTATAGACAATGAGAGAAAAATATTGGATTTGGTTTTAGATGTTTTCTCCTTTATACTTTGCAAATTCTTATTTACCCATACTATTTGGGACCCCTGGAGCAGCTTATTTAAATGGTAAATTGACTGAAAATTTACACTTCATAACTCCTTTGGAAAATCACCTATCACATGCATATCAATGTCAAACTTTTCCCTCTCAGAGTCAAGTTTTGTCTGATCTTAGCACAGTCTCAACTTGACCCTGTGGCAGAAACTGAACTACAATTGACAACAGGGACAGGATACCTCCTTCATATGACAGAATCTAAGAACGAGGCAACCTAAGTTTCATCACCTTGAATTCAAGACTTAATTTAGAATATGCTCATTAAATGATGCTTGACCTTCTGTATATGAATTTAAGAAATGTGTGTTTTCAAATAATTGTTTTTCTTATCATAATTCTTTAAAGAAAGTGTTATAGACTAAATGTTTTTATCCCTCCAAAAATGTACACGTTGCATCTTTATCCCTCAATGTGATACATTAAATGGGACACTGGGAAGTACTTAAGTCATGAAGGTTGAGCCCTCATGAATAGGACCAGGGCCTTATAAGAAAAGGTTAGCTAGCTCTCCCCGTGCCATAGAAAGATACAATGAGAAGTCAGCAGTCTGCAAACCAGGATAGGGGCCCTTACCAAAACCTGTCCAAGTTCCTACCCTGATCTTGGACTTCCAACCCCAAGAAGTGTGAAAAACAAACTTCTATTGGTTTTAAGCCAGCCAGTCTATGGTGATCTGTTATATCAGCATGAACAGACTAAAATAGAAAGTAACTTGGAATAATCTCACTTTAAACAAAAGGAAGTTTAGATGCAAGTTCCACCCCATCCCACCCTTCCAGCTCATATTCCTCTGGTCTTTTATTCCCATTCCTCAGACCAATCAAAATGCAAGACTCTTGGCTCCATGAAAACAAGCTGCATTTTCCCACCTGTGTGCCTCAGCTCATGCTATACCTGCCACTCAAAAGTCCTTCCTGTTGCCCTTTATCCTCAACAACCTCCATTCCATCATCTCACACTCACTCTATCACTACTCACCTCAGCCACATGCACACACACATATCAAAGCACACATGTACACCCAACATACGTCGGCCTATGGAAATCATTCTCTCAACAGCCAAAAGTTCAACTCAGAAGTAACCACCTTCATTAATCTTTCCAAATCCTGCTCCACAACTCTAGTCAAAATGAACCTTCTCTCTGTAAGTAATGATTACTTATGAATATGTCAGGCTTCATTCACTAAAATAGAAGGCTTTGGTGGACAAAATCTTGCTCATCTTTGAACTCTGTTGTACATAGTATAGGCTGTGAGCACAGCAAAAACTACAGCAATACATGAAACTGCCATTGAACCCAAACTATGATCTCCTATTTCTTAGGCCCACCTTTGTAGTTTACTCTGCTTAGACGATAAAAAGGCTACTTTGCTGGCAACTTATAAAAATTGACTTTTTTGGTAGCTTGAACTGGAGACAAAAAAAATGTGAATCACTTGCCTGATACCATGTATGTTTTTGATTGCATAGCTTATTTCTCTTCTCAATTCTTTCTCATTGAACTCCATCTGCAGATGCAAAATGAGCCATAGTTATGACACTTAATTCCTTTGAATAATAATATTGTTTAATATTATAAAATGAGAATAACTTGAGTTAGTTATTAATAAATGGATACTCATGTCTCTCTGAACCTAAACCCAGATGGTCAAAACATCTGTTTATATAAAGTTCAAGGCAGCATAGAACACTAGGGATTTCTGGGAGTTTCAGTGTAGCAGATTTTAACTGTATAATATATAAGGAGTGCTATGCATAAAGGATGCCTTCTGGGCATAAATCTAACTATGCATTTGCTTCTTTTGCTGAATATAGCAAATTTGAGGACACAAGGAAGACTGTCACCTGATGTGCAGCAGTGCAGCTGTCCTAGAGTAACATTGGCCATCTTTTCTCCCTGGCCATTTTAACCTCCTGAGTTCAAGGCCTCTTTATAAAAGGAAATTAATAGAATTGCATCAAGCCAACACAGGACAGATTGCTGTATAAATATTTCCCAGAAGTCCTAGGTACCATAAATCTACTTGGAAGTAGGATCAAAGTGTGTTGGAATTTAGACATAGAAGGGGTATCCAGAGAACATCAGGTCCAGCCCTTACTCCTGAGATTCAGCTCCATCCAGCCCCTTCATCTGCTTATTTCCTCTCTCACAATTTGTACCCTAGAACCATGAACTGCTTTAGGTCTCTACCCACATCCTGTGGCTTCCCAGCCCAGACCCTTTATTGTTCCTCCCTTTCTTTCTGGAACACCCCTCCCCTACTCCACCCCTTCCTGTTAAACTAGCTGCTCATCCTTCCAGACTTAGCTCAGCAGCCTGGCTTCTTTACACACTTGGGCTGGGATTCACAGCTGTGGGCTGGGTTTCCATGGCACCCTGTGCTGAGGCTTATCATTTTACTTAGCACATTTTAATGTAACTATCTATTTACCCATCTGGCTCCCACACCAAGACATAAACATCCACTTGGTTGTATACAAAGCAAGTAGCATAGTCCCTATTGCTACTTGGCCACCTTACTGGACATTTCACACTTAGTAAGTCCAAAATAGAGCTCTCAATTCACACCTCCACACATGCAAAACTCTTCCTCAGTTTCCCTCATCTGATCGGCACCATCACTCATCCAACTGTGAATGGAAAAACTTTGGGAGTCACCTCAAGTCTTCTCATTTTTTTCATCACCCATATAAATCCAAGCTCTCTTGATTGGCCTTAGCTCCAAAAACTCTCAAAGCCATACATTACTATCCATCTTGTCTTGTAAGGCCACTTATACTGGGAAGCCAAAGAAGTTTAAGTTTCAGGTTTTCTCTCTTGTATAAGATCTCTTCTAAGACTCTATGCTTAACTGGGTACTTAAAATTTTGTGTTCTACTTCTTTAAGGAGGCTTCCAAGATTGTAGAAGCTTGAAAACCCAAGAAAGTGGATCCATCCTGGATCTGTCCCTACCATATCCCTTGACTATTCTCATACCCCTTTATAATCCAGCAGCCATAATTCTCTTTTAAAATTACCAATAAAATCTGATCATATTCCCTGCTTAAAACACTCTGGTAACTCCCCACTGTTAAATATAAACATTTGACCTCAATTCAAAAGCCTTACTTGAACTGGGCACTTCCTTCCTCTCTAAATTCATTTCTCAATCTTCCCCTTCGTCAGCTGTGCACCAGCCACATCTGCTCTTTACCTGCCATTATCAAGTCTGATTTAGGGCCTTGCACAAGGATACTTCTTCTGCTTTGAAGCAACCCCTTCCCCTAGAGCTTTATATGGCTGACCTCTTCACGTCCTTGTGATCACTCCCCTACTCATGAGAATGGACATGAGCACCTCATTTAAAGTGCTTCACCTAGCCCCTTTCTCACAGTATGTTACCTTAATAGAATTTGTTAATCTCTTATTTTGTCTACATATTTATTTTCTGTCTTTCCCCACAAGACATGTAAGAATCTTATATGTCTTCATCATAGCATTCTAGAACTTTGGCACATAATAGGTACTCAGGAAATATTTTTAAATTAAGTAAACAACAAGTAAACATCATAGGAAACTCAATTAGTATTTCCTTGAAATAATTTGAAATGTAGTTAAATCTCATTAAATAAAATCAGGAACATGAGCAAGAAAATATTTCTTGAATTTCATTACCAGAGTAGAAATTTTGTTCGAAGAACTTTCTTAGTCTCATACCACTCACAAGAGATTTGTAAAACAGAATATGAAAATTAAATGAAATAAAAGGTGACATTCAGTACAAACCTTTACTATCTCAAAAGGAAAGCGTTCATGGAAAATACGATTGATTTTAGCACCACCCGAGAGCTCCAGAGTATCTACTTGATCCCCTGACCCTTCAATTCTTTTCTCAAAGTCCACAGCAAATTGCTGAACCATCCTGTAATTGTGAGAGAGAACAAATTCACGTTAAGTTACAATGCTTTGCATGCCTCATTTTATTCTACTGTGGCAATGCCTTTAGAATTCTTTTCCTGGTGTTCTTAGCGGCACCTACTGGCAGTTATTGTACTCTCAAACTCAAAGTGTGACCGTGGCATAAACAACAAGATTTATTTTAGACATTTAATTATAGTAAATATGTGAAACATCCTTGACTTCAAATGCACCCATTTGATCCATTTGGTTTCAACCATGAAATGGTATTTAAATAGTACTTGAGCTGAAAATTAAATATAAACCATAAAATTTAATGTAGAATAATAGTCAAACGAACCTCAGCTATGACCCCACACTTACCTCATGTCCCAGATGTTCCAACTGAGTCCCCTAATACTTCATGAGCTACTCGTTCTTCCCCCTATATCACAGCCTTGGTCTCTCCTGCTTGTCCCTGAGGCTCGTCCTATGTGATCTGAGGGTTGGCTATAGCCTCAGGGTTATGTTCAAGCCTTTGGTTCTAGCCCACAACCCAGACATAAACAATGGGCCCATAAGCCCAAAGGTCTACTGGACGTTTATTTCATTTTAGCTGCTTTGAATTCAATATACCTAAAACTGCACCCCTCAACTCCTGCTACTCCTAAGACTGTTGATTCTCCTGCATTTCTCAATTTCTCCTCCCACTCAAGGCAGAACTCTGGGGCATCCTGCACTCCCCCACTCCATCATGCTGCACTGCCAGGAGCCACCTGGTGTTGATGCTTCTACATCCTTCCACTATCTCAGACCACAGCCTCTTCCTCTTCATAACCAATGATACAGCCTGGTCTCAGTCTTTAGAAGTTCCTCCTGGGATTCCTGAAGCCCCTCTAAGTGACCATTCTGCTTTCAGGTTTATCCCTGTCAAGGTCAGACCTCACTTTGCCCGAACAATTAAACTTTAACTCCTAGGCCCCTCTACAACTAGCTTTTGTCTCATTTTTCAAGGGATCACTGCAATTTGCTAATAAAATCAAAACTCCTCAACCTAAGACTCTTGATTGTCTGGTCCTGGCTCCCTCTGCAACCCCCTTCTTCACGACTCATTCAGATTCATTTCTAGGCTGGCCACAGGAACCCATTTGCAGTTTCTCAAATATACCAGGCCCCTGAGCTTTCACTTGTCTTTCTTTGTGTTTAGAGCACCACTCTCTCTGCCTTTCGCTGTTTTGCCTGGTTAACTGTTATCCATCCTTCAAGATTCAGCTCAAGCATTCTTTCTTCCAGGAAACCTTCCATGATCCGTGGCCCTATCTACCCCTACCTTTCTCCATAGCCCAGATGAAGGGCCCTTCCTTGACTTTCTTGGCATAGTTCCAGCATAGCATTTAGCAGAGTACATTGCCATTGCTTGCTTATCTATTGGTCACTCTCCTCAATAATTTTACTTACATCTCCTTGTTCACAATACAGACATTTGCCACATAACAAGGTTTTGATCAGAGACCACATATATGAGTGGCCCCATAAAATGACAAAAGAGTTGAAAAATTCCCATCATCCAGTGATTTTATAGGTGTTGTAATATACTACTCACATTTTGTAGTTTTCCTGATGTAAATGTACTTCCAATTGTGTAAAAGTCCAGCATATATGATAATATACAGCACATAATACTCAATAATGATAATAAAAGACTCAGTAATAATAATGATACTGATAATTATACTCAATAATGATAATGCAAGACTATATTACAGGTATATGTATTTATTATATCGTTATCATTAGAGTATACTCCTATTTATTAATTTAAAAAGTTTACTACACAACAGTGTGCCATGTTACAATATCAGCAGCCTCTCACATCTCATATTTACCAAGTCTCTTGATTGTATCATCTTCATCTCATGCTTCATTTACTGTCATTTTTTTTGTTCAGTACAGTCATAGGAGCAATAAGCTATATGTATGCTAAATAACTTAGGTGTGTAGGAGGCCAAACCATCTGGGTTTGTGTAAGTAAAGTGAAGATGTCTGCATAGTGACAAAATAGCCTAATGAAGAATTTTTCAGAATGTATCTCTTATTGTAATTAAGCAATAAGATATTTATCTTATAATAAATGAATATCTGCTCAGTGACAAAAATGAATTACCTTAAGGTGATTGCTTAAAGAAAAACAAAAAAAAAATAAGAAAACAACTTTTCCAATCACGATTACTAGGTTTAGAAGCTCTAATTCTGACATATTAGAACCTCTTTAAATTCAAAATCAATAGAAAAATTCAAACCATCTAAATTATCTTTTTATTGTTTTTCATCAAAATCATAGGTGAATTAAAAGTAACTAGGTCAGAAAAAAATAAGGCAATTGGGTTTATCTATGTTCATGTCTATGCTAATATTGTTTAAAACCCCTGGAGTGGTAAATAATGTGGAATATGCACTGAAACAGTAAGAAATTTTGGAAAATTTGTCTCCAACCCTTCCTTTCCCATATCCTATATGCCAATTACCTGGCCCACTTACTGATTCTAAAAGAAGCTGTGCCCCCCTCTCCTTCCACCTAACAAACTCTTCTCAGTCTTCATAGTCCCAAATATCATTTCCTCTGTGAGCTCACATCTTTCCTTGCATATAACTGCTTTCTCATCAAGCCTCCCTTAACATTTTGTCTTTTCCACAAACAGCATTTATCCAATTTTAACCCAGTTAGCTGCTTAGATGTCTGTTTTATCTTGTTCTGCTATGATTTCTTCTTGAGGACAAAAATCTTGCTCATTGCTGAATCCCTGAGAGACAACACAGAACCAGACACTGAGTAAAGTGCACAATGACATTAGAGGAAGGAGGAAGAAAGGAAGGTAGAGAGGATGGTTGAAGGCAAGAAATAAAAGAGAGAAAAGAAATAGGTCAGAAATAATAGGGCCATACGATGGAGCTGACCCTGTCCTCCACAAGTCAGAATCCAGCTATTAAAAATTTTGGGTGCATTTAAGTCACAGAAGCAAGACTCAGTCTTTGCAAGGAAAGCGGTTGAAGAGAGACACTAAGATAATGACTTAGGGCCTAAAAAGACAAATAACTTTAGTTTCTTTATAATTTGTAGAGTTTTTATAAGAGCTCAAACAAGATTAAGAAGGAGTTATATGCAAGGGAACTTCCTTTGTATGATCTCACCTGGTTTGTTTTTTTTTTTTTTTTTGAGGAAATGAAGAAATATAAGAATATATTTAGGATGCTATTTAAATGACTTGAATAGTAGGTATTTGGTATAGCAGTTAAGATGCTACTTAGGACAGCCCACATCCCATATCAGAGTGCCTGGGTTTAAGTCCCAGCTCCACTCTCAATTCCAGCTTCCTGCTAATGTGCGTCATAGGAGCAGCAGTGATGGCTCAAGTACCTGAGTCCCTGCCACCCCCATAGGAGACCTAGAACCTGTGTTGAGTACCTGGCTCCTGATTTTAGCTTAACCAAGCCCCAACTGTTGCAGGCATTCCAGGGGGTGACCTAGTGAGTGAGATATCTGCCCCACACATGCACACACTTTGTGTGTGGGTGTATGTCTTTCCAATAAATTTGAAAAATTTAAAAGAATAATAATAAACTCAAAATTTAGAAATCTCCCTGCAAATACATGAATTATATCATGCATCTTTAACATCAACTTAAGAGTGTTTTGACTGCAAGACTGCAGAAAGACAAAGACCATAAAAAGCATCAAACTTCACCTTTGGAGGTACACCGCCAGTGTCCTGGAACCTAAGTAGAGTAGAGGGGCCTCCTGGCTGAGAGGGACCTGAATATAAGCTAGAGCTTATATAAGGAACAGATGAGTGCAGAAAGGGTAAAAGGAGAAAATAAAAGCAGAAGATGTTAAGGGACTGGTAATTCTCTAATAATTCTGCTGCCCTACCCCCAAGATCCCTCAGGGAGAAATCTAGCAACCCAGGGATAAAATAGGAAGATCATGAAGGAGTAAAAAGATGTTTGGTAGTTCTTATATTTGCATGCTTAAAGAGATACATTAAAATCATCAACAAAAAGAAAAAAGAAATTCAAACTAGTCCTTGTTTTCTGTACTTTTTAATTAAATCATTGGTTCTCCTTCCACTGAAAAATGCACACAAATAAATCACTTGAAATAGAAATATAATAAGTGACATCAATAGAAGCCATTGTAAAATAAGATTACATTTTCTTCTGTATACACCCACTTGTAAAACTAAGGGCTAAGAACCCCATTGAATTATCACTACTGGTTTTACTTACTGAATCTAATTTTTTAAAATAATTTATTTAATTTATTTGAAAGGGGCAGAGTTAGAGAGAGAGAGAGAGATCTTCCATCTGCTGGTTCATTTCCCAAATGGCCACAATGGCCAGGGTACAGCCAGGAGCCTGGAACTCCATCTAGGTCACAGATATGCATGGCAGAGGCCCAACTATTCAGGCCATCTTCCATTGCTTCACCAGGTGCATTAGCAGAAAGATGGATGGAAAGTAGAGCAGCCAGAATGTCAATCAACATTCATATGTGAAGCCAGTATTACAGGTGACATCTTAACTGGGTGTGCTACAATGCTGTTCTTGAATCCAATTTTAAAAACACAATTGGCGCTGAGTATTCTGGCACAGCACATTAAGCCACTGCTATCTCTTCCTCCCTCTCACTTTCTCCCTCCCTCTCTCTCTCTCTCTCTCTCTTTATTTATTTATTTATTTTTTGACAGGCAGAGTGGACAGTGAGAGAGAGAGACAGAGAGAAAGGTCTTCCTTTGCCGTTGGTTCACCCTCCAATGGCCGCCGCAGCCAGCGCACTGCGGCCGGCGCACTGCACTGATTCGATGGCAGGAGCCAGGTGCTTTTCCTGGTCTCCCACGCGGTGCAGGGCCCAAGCATTTGGGCCATCGTCCACTGCACTCCCTGGCCACAGCAGAGAGCTGGCCTGGAAGAGGGGCAACCGGGACAGAATCCGGCGCCCCAACTGGGACTAGAACCCGGTGTGCCGGCGCCACAAGGCGGAGGATTAGCCTAGTGTCTCTCTCTCTCTTTACCCCTCTGTGTTTCAAATAAATACATAAATCTTTTTTAAAAAACACACAAATTGGACACAGGGATGTGCAATGAAATTTATAGCAAGAGGATAAGATCAATAATTATTTTTCAGGAAAACAAAGATTCAAGGGCCACTGGGTAACACAGAAAAAGACTCATTCTCAACCTGCTTCCTCTGTTAAACCTAGAAAACAATATGACAAATAGACCAAAGCAAAAGCGAACTGAAGGAATTCTATTAAGATGAGGAGCAAAGAAAGGCAGAAGAGACTTACTGCAGTAATGCTTTGGTCTTCCTGGTGGGGTCTTCAGGTTTGAAGTTTTTATAGGCTTCTACTTCATGTTCTATGGAGAGCAACTGTCCCTGGAGTTTGTTCCTGAAGTTTGGCAGGGTGTCTCGAATGTGGTTGGTAAGTTGCTGGATGAAACAAAACAAAAACATACATGCATATAACACATTGAAGATTAACTCATGAAACAAAAACCATCCTTCACTGTTTTCCTAATCACTCAAAATTTTAGAAACCAAAGAGACATTCCAGTTTGTGTAGGCTGATAATGAGAAGTGCAACTTTGTCTTCCACAGCCCTTAGGAGATGCTCAAAAAATTTTCAATTAGAGTCACTCACTTGGGCTATCAATTTATATATGGAAAGACCATGTCAAAATGCACAAATTTTACTAAGGGGGCGGCTCAATTTTAACACATTAGCATGGATTGATTTATCAGATCACCTATCTTATGGACAAGAACCTTAAGATAGGATATGGTAGAAATGAAGGAAGACAAGAGTTACAGGTGCTGCCTGCTGTTCTCAAACTAAGTAGCTTACCACACCACTGGATCTCAGGTAGTCAAGGGTGTGAGGGATAATCTGTCAGCTGTTAACTTTCCCTACACTGTATAATTCAGGCAACTACTTTCTGTGACTTCCACCTCTTGGACCCAGTTCAACTCAGGTTGGTCGTTAACTAGCTTATGCCTTCAAGAAATTTAATATAAAAATGTCTCAACTGAGTGAGGAAAAGCTTTCTCTGCTATTGATACCTCTACCTGACATCTTTACTTGGCATTTCCCGTAAGATCAGCTGGCACTTTGACTTCAATGTGAGTGAAAACCTCTCTAAGAGATTTTCTAGGAATCTATGATGAAAGAACAACAAAGGTGGGACTGTGAGCCCAGATAACTCAGTGCTGTCTTAGGTTCTTTCTACTATAATGCAATTGAAGAATCTGAACTAAAAGAAAAAAATGATCATCTTCTTGAACTGCTGATGTAATAACCTTGGAATCAGAAAAAGAGAGAATATAAACTGATTAGCAATGTGGGCAAAGGAAAAATAATTAAAATGAGAATAAATATACCCAGAGTGACTGATAAAATTCTTTCAGATCACCTTTATGTTTATATGTTTATAAAACTATTCAATATACAATTTCTTGTCAATATTTCACTCCTATATTTTTACTTTTTCCAGTTATGAATCATTGTGAAATTACCCCGCCTTTGGTTGCTGTTTTAGCTTTGAAGAAGGCAACAAAAACATTGGAGATGTTTTCAGTACCAAGAGTAATACTACAAGAGAAAAGGACTCAAATCTAAGAGTAATAGTAACCATGAAAAACCAGCAGCCACTGAACTTCAGTGTGAGCTGGTGAATAAATACATTTGGCTTTCACATTTTGCATCTCAGGTGTATCAATAGCAAGACAACATGGGGACCAGTCTCAGCTTTCTAATATATTTGTTTCCTTGGCTTTCATGATCCCAGCTCCTCTCACATTTTTCCTAATCATTTTGGCTATACCTTCTTTATCTCTTGATAATTCATTCTCCTCACTACTAGTAACTCATGAAAGTTCTCAAATCTGGGATTCTAAGCCTCTTTTTCCCTTATTCTCTGTGCTCTTTTGGGTGACAGCATTCTCTCTGTGGCTTTAATAAGTATCCAGGCACCTGTAGCTGCTAAAAGTGATAGCCAAACAGAGCTCCTTATCTTTACTGAAACAACTGAAACAACTTGCTTGACTTTTCCTCTTGGATGTGAAATGAAACATATTTTAAAAATTTTCTATACTACCTAAAATAACCTATAGGTTTAATGCAATCCCTATCAAAATATCAACATCATTCTTTACAGAATTAGAAAAAGCACAGGCAACAGGAGCAAAACTAAACAAATCAGACTATGTCAAGCTCCGAAGCTTTTGCACAGCAAAGGAAATGATCACTGGAGTAAAGACATCTAACAGAATGGGAAGAAATATTCACAAACCACTTATCTGACAAAGGATTAATATCCAGAATATACCAGCAACAACTTATAAAACTCAACAACAATAAAACAACCAATCCAGTTGAGAAAAGGGCAAAGGACTTCAACAGACTGTTCTGCAAAGAATAAATATGAACAGCCAACAAATAAGTGAAAAAATGTTCAACATCACTAACCATCAGGGAAATGCAAATCAAACCCACAATGAGATATCACCTCATCCCTGTCAGAATGGCTACAATCCAAAATATAGAGAATAACAAATGCTGGCGAGGATGTGGACAAAGTGGAACACTTATACACTGTTGGTGGGAATGTAAATTAATACAGCCACTGTGAAAAACAGTATGGAGATTTCTTAAAAACCTAGACTTGCCATATGATCCAGCAATCCCACTACTGAGAATATAGCAAAAAGACTTGAATATAATGTATCAAGAGATACCTGCATCACAATGTTTATAGCAGCCCTGTTCAAAATAGCCAAAATTTGAAATCAACCAATGTGCCCATCATAAGATGAATGGATAAAGAAAATGTGGTATATATATATATATATATATATATATATACACACACACACACACACACTATGGAATATGATTCAGCTATTAAAAAAGACTAAAATTCTGTCTTTTGAAGCAAAATGGATGCAACTGGAGGACATCATGTTGAATAAAATAAGCCAAACACAGAAATACAAATGCCACATGTCCTCTCTTATATATGAGAGCTAAAATTCAAAAAAACAAACAAAAAGAAAGGCATGCTTATGTGTATTTACTGCATATTTTACTGTATATTTTACTGCAAATGTACTTTTATAAAACTTTGTTTTATACCTTTGTCAAACCAGTGGTTAAGAATTTTATAGCACTATAGTTTTAATGATTTGTGATTACTTTTAAAATTTATTATATGGGGGAAATGGTCATTTTTCCATTCAACTATTGTTTACAGCTATTTTCTATATTCTTACTAGACTAGGGGTATTTTATTGTTTTATTTTATTTGGTGAAGCATTAAGTCTTTTTATTGTAATGTGAATTTAAAATTTGCTATCAGGCCACCGGTGCACGGCTCAACAGGCTAATCCTCCGCCTGCGGCGCCGGCACCCCGGGTTTTAGTCCCGGTTGGGGAGCCGGATTCTGTCCCAGTTGCTCCTCTTCCATTCCAGCTCTCTGCTGTGGCCTGAGAGTGCAGTGGAGGATGGCCCAGGTCCTTGGGCCCTGCACCCGCATGGGAGACCAGGAAGGCAGCTGGCTCCTGACTTCGGATCAGCGCGGTGCGCCGGCTGCAGCATGCCAGCCGCAGCGGCCATTGGGGAGTAAACCAATGGAAAAGGAAGACCTTTCTCTTTGTCTCTCTCTCACTGTCCACACTGCCTGTCAAAAAAATAAATAAAATAAAATAAAATTTGCTATCAAAAAGTGAAAAAGAAGGAAAAAAGGGGAGGGGAGAGGGTGAGAGGGAGAGAGGAAAGGAGAAATGGAATATCATTATATTCTTAGAACTGTATCTATGAGCTATATAGAATCTGTCAAAAAATTAATTAGAAATTTTAGAATTATTTTTATACATAGAAACACACAAAATAGAAAATAAAAAATTAAATAGGAAATTTTAGAAACAAACAATTCATAAATTAAAAAAACTAAAATAAGTGGAATATTATTCAGCAATAAAAAGGGACATTATAAATACCACAAAAGGCATAAACAAAAAAAAGGATACAACTAGTTTTTATTTTCTAAAACTTCTTCAATTATTTTGCCTGAATGGTTCAGACACAATGTCACATATTGTGACAGCTTCTACTGATACCTTCAAGAAGCTAACAATCAGAACGAAACTGTTAGATTGGCTGATTAAGTTATAGATAAGAGTTTAAGCAAAACTTACGAGAATATTTGTGAGGAACATGGCTCACCATACAAAGTCAACATAATTAAAACTCAAATGACAATGACACAACTCCAATAAGGGTGGAAAATATGTAACCAAGGAAGAGAAGTACACAGTACATGGTGGGAAGAAGGGAGGCAGAAGACCCAAATTTATTTATTTTGGGGTAACAGGTTATCAGGAAAAGCTTCTGAGATGACTGGCAATAGAATTTACTGTTTGGAAAAGTTTAAAGTACAAAATAAATCATTCCTAAACAAAACCAGATAACATTTTCAACAGAAAATCTAGCCTAATCATTAGAGTGGTATTTTAAATGCAGATTCCTAGAGATCACTGTTACAGATCTACACAAGCTCAGCTTCTTAAGGTAACTACATTTTGTGAATGAATGCACACTCAAATGTACATCCCCTATTCCTTGTTCCCAAGTACATGTTTCTGCTTTCATAATTGTTCTTTCAATAATATTAAGGTGACTTTTATTCACTAAGAAAAGTAACAGTGTGGCTCTAAGTATCTATAAGCATTGTTTAATTTCTATCATTTAACCTAAATGTCTTGTGTTTGGGAAAAAAGTGAATTAAAAATTAGAAATATGAATTCCAATAGTTCTCTTGTGTGTAATAAAGGTTCTTGTTGCTTGAAAGAACATTTTTACCTGATTCAGGACCTTCTGCAGGTGTGGGGTCCCCATTCGATCAGCAATATGTCTGTAAGCCGGGTGGGAAAGAAAAAACTTCCTCTCTGCCAGCATGGCCGCCTTGATGTCCTTCTTCCCGTCTATGTCCTTCTGGCTTCTGTTTACCACCCCCACGTAACCTGAAATAAGGCACAAGCTATGGAGTTTGGCACTCTTTCTGTGCTTCCTCTAGGAATTGCCATGCTCTCAGACTGAACAAAAATAAGATCAGTTTAAGACTGAGTTCATTTACAACAATTTTTTTCATTTACAAAATTGAATAGGCTAATGGTAATTATTTTAGCATCACCTTAATAATGTTTTCCTCCTTAAAAATCTCTGCACATTTTACAGAATATGTCTCTCACTGGTTGTGACATAATACAAAAGTACCTAAAAAGTTTGTGTAAAAGTGGAACATTAAAAGTTAAGTTCATTTTGGTGCCCAAAATTCTGAAATATATACATAATATTTCATAATACTTGTTTTTCCACAAACATCTTGAAGTATTTGCAATCAGACTTATAACAGTACATTTAAGCAGCCCATGATGAATAGTTATAACCCTCCTTGAAACCCCTCCCTTTCCTGTTTCTTTTCTTTCTGTTAGTTTGAGGAATAGTTCTCCCTTTGGATCTTCACTTGAATACTGTGCCACTACATAAAAAGGATAACTAATGATAAACTTGTTCCTCTCAATTGAAAAGGCATTACACCACATCTTCTAAGTGGCTTCCCAATTGTTTCTCAGCCCTATCATCCATGGAAGTGCTGTATACATCACAGTACATTACCCCTGCGAAGAGGCAGCAGCTTGTTCTCTAGAACATCCCTGGCATCTGTTCCTTCATCCATAAGATCCAACTTGGTGATGACTCCAATGGTTCTCAGACCTGCATCATAACCAAAGCCAGCATTACACAATTCACAGAAGACCAACAGATTTTAAAGATATATATGTCTTAATGCAAAATGTAAAGCACACAATCTTAGCCTGCTTCCTGTTCCTCTCTGTCTTGCTGAGTTTTCTAATCTACTGCTACCCAGTCTAGTGAATTTCAACGTGATGAGGAAGAGAGTTTTGAAACCATCTTTAAGAAGATACCTTTCACCGGCGCCGCGGCTCACTAAGCTAATCCTCCGCCTTGCGGCGCCGGCACACCGGGTTCTCGTCCTGGTCGGGGCGCCAGATTCTGTCCCGGTTGCCCCTCTTCCAGGCCAGCTCTCTGCTGTGGCCAGGGAGTGCAGTGGAGGATGGCCCAAGTGCTTGGGCCCTGCACCCCATGGGAGACCAGGAGAAGTACCTGGCTCCTGCCAACGGATCAGTGCGGTGCGCCGGCCGCAGCGCGCCGGCTGTGGGGGCCATTGGAGGGTGAACCAATGGCAAAGGAAGACCTTTCTCTCTGTCTCTCTCTCACTGTCCACTCTGCCTGTCAAAAAAAAAAAAAAAAAAAAAGATGCCTTTCATTACAGGAAACAAGAATCAGTCTTACCAAAAAACCCTCTAAATATAAGCATACCTCAAAAAGTCCATGGAAAATGGCATTAAAAGGTGTTTATTTTGGTGCTAAAATTTTTGAATACATGCTTATTTCTTTCATTATACACCTTTTCCATTCATGTTTTGAAGATGAGTCATATGCATAGATTTCAAAACTGCACCAAAATAAATTTATCCTTTAGTTTCATTTTCCATGAACTTTCTGAAGTTCCCTCATATATGGTTTATTTTTTATAATGTTAAATAGAAATTACAGATTTCAATTTTGTCCCCAGGTATTCCATGTAATAAGGATGCTTTAAACTTTTCCTGTATTACACGGTTAAAAGCAAAAAAAAACAAATAAGCTACACAATGACAAATGATCCATGTAAGTCATAGACCAAGAATTATTATCTATCCAGTTCTGATCATATGAAATCAAAAAATAAGAAAATCTGCTATAGGATATCATCATCAGCTGAAATATCTTTGCCAAGTGTCACATTTACTGTTCCTTAGAAAAGGAAGTGTGCTTTAATGGAAAGAAGACTGAATTATGAGGCTTGGATTATAGTCTCAAGGCAAGTCACTTAACTATTATAACCACTAGTTCTCAATGTTCCTCATCTGTAGAATGAAGAGTTAAAAAACCATGATCTCTAAAGTTCCTTTCAGTTATAAAATAAGAACCTAGATATTTTATGTAGCACATCAAATATACATGGACACTATTTGAATAGTGATCAAGTGCATTTCTCTGAATGTCCTATTAAACATGGTTATTTAAATACATAATTATCTTTTACCTAAAATTACTCTAAAATAATAATGGCAAATATTCATTAACCTAGCCATGGTTTTAAATGATTTATATGACTCAAATAATTTAGTCTTAAAAAAATAGTCCAACTATTATCTTTTCAAGATGAGGAAGTGAAGGGAGAAAAGTTAAATAACTTGACTAAGGCCATACAGTCATAGATATGGGTCCAAACAATATAGGTTAAGAGTCTGTGCTTTCAATCAATATTTACTTCTCAAGTTATAAGAAAACTTTAAAAAAAAAAGTCTAAAACAAAAAGGTCAAAAGAATGAGAGAGGACCGCAGGAAGAAAAAACTGCATAACTGGAAACCAGAAGGATGATTGCTAACTAACTTAACAGACCAGCAAATGAGGAAAGCTCAATCAAGAAACCCAACAGTAGGAACCTAGTAGCTGGATAATTTAAATTACAGCACCTCAGAAATGCTTATGATGTGAGAGATGAACCTAAAACCATGGAGTGAGAGTGTGGCAGTTGAGCTGAAACAGGAGCCCTATTTTACATAGCTATCACATCATGGAGATTTCCAAGGTCCATCCTCTCAGGATTACATATGTTTATTCTTTGAATTGAACTAGAGAAACCTCTTAATTCAAGGGCAGCTGGCCCAGTCTGGGGGATCAAGAATTAAAAGATAATTAACTATATTCTATACAATGAATGGTAATAACCTCCTTCCCAGTTAGGTTCTCTAATCTGGCTTCAAGATTAGCTGTTAGACAATTACCCTGCAAGCATTTGAGGAGTGAACCAAAGGTTGGAAGATTTCTCTCCATGTCTCTCTCTGTTTCTCTTTCAATGAAAATACAATGATTTTCTTAAAAATAGCCCAATAAATCACCCTGTTGTAAAACCTACAACCCAATAGATTAAGCACACTTATATACAGTTTGTTAATACTTCACCTTTAAATATAAATGGATATCCATGGAGATTCTTAGAAACCAAAACAAATATATATTATAAAGTGGAATCGGGAGAAAACAAAGATAATGCAAAACACTGAAAATACTTTTTGATTTTTATTAATACTGAAAGAAAAATTATTGCATTCATATAACAAGATTAGAAAATCATTAAAAGAAACATTCAGATGAAAAAAGTCAATAACTACAAATAACTAAAAATCTCAATAATAAAAATAGCAGAAATAAAAACATTAATAGAATGATTGGATGATAAAGTTGAACATTCCTTCCAGAAAGTAAAAGAAATAAATAATAAAAACATGTTTTCAAAATTACAGAAATGACCAGAAGATCTATTATCTGAATAACTGGCATTGCAAAGAAAGAAGTTAAAAGAAAAACAGCTTTTGTGAGGAACAACATATCCAAGAAAATGTCTATAAGTAAAAGATATGACTTTATGGACTAAATAAAATCAGCAAATGCCCAAAACTAAATAAAAACTCTCTCTCTCTCTCTCTCTCTCCCTCTCTTTCTCTCTCTCTCTCTCTCTCTCTCTCTCTCCCTCTCTTTCTCTCTCTCTCTCTCTCACACACACACACACACAATACAGGATACCAGTGTAAGATTTCAAAACACTGGTAGCAGATATATATCCTAAAAAGCTCCCAGAAACATCTGAAAAAGAAAACTCACAAAAATAGAATTGAGAAGCACTGTAACACCTGTATTCCTGAGAGAAAAATAATTTCTAACCTATAATTCTTAAAAATCAATAAATATAACAGCAAAAAAAAAGAAATTTTCAGTCTTGTAAAATCTAAAAATATCTTGGCACCTTTTTCCCCTACAATGGAGCTATTAAAAAGGGTATGTTCCAAAAAACAATAGAGCATAGTAATAAAGAGGAAGACATGTAATCCAGGAAACAGAGACATCACCAAGAAAAAAAAAAAGAAAATCCTTACAATCGTGTAGATCCCAGTACAAAAACAAGAGAGTGATTCATATCTACCGGGGTAACAAGAGACAAAGTCCTGAAGAGATGTCTTCTTCTACAAGGTTGAAAACAATACAATATCTAATGCTCCAATTTTTTTAGCTATCAAGAGACTCAAAGCTCTGTAGGAGAGGCTGAGATGCATTAGGGATAGATACAGATGTATAGATGATGCACAAAATAAAAAAACCAGAAAGATGGGCAATTATCAATCTCAAAAAAGTACCTTTCATGAAGGGAAATTTAATCATAATGTACCGGCCAGCCCCGCGGCTCACTAGGCTAATCCTCCACCTTGCGGCACCGGCACACCAGGTTCTAGTCCCAGTCAGGGCGCCGGATTCTGTCCCGGTTGCCCCTCTTCCAGGCCAGCTCTCTGCTGTGGCCAGGGAGTGCAGTGGAGGATGGCCCAAGTACTTGGGCCCTGCACCCCATGGGAGACCAGGAGAAGCACCTGGCTCCTGCCATCGGATCAGTGCGGTGCACCGGCCGCAGCGCGCCGGCTGCAGCAGCCATTGGAGGGTGAACCAACGGCAAAGGAAGACCTTTCTCTCTGTCTCTCTCTCTCACTGTCCACTCTGCCTGTCAAAAAATTTAAAAAAAAAAATCATAATGTACCATGTGTTTCAGCTGTGAACAACATTTCAGAAATCAAAAATTCATTTAGCAAGATATAATTCTGTCACTGCACTGGCAGAATGGACAAAGATAAGCATATGTATGTGCATGTAAGTATAGGTAGAAGAGGGATATAAGAGTGCTAAATCCTCTTGATGCATGTAGGAAGTCAAAGAGGATATCTAAAACAAAAAAAATCAAGCAATAGTATAAATAAGATTACATAGAAATAAGGAGGTAAATATTCAAGGACATAAGCACACAAGTGGAAGCCTCTGGAAATCAGTAATAGAGAGTTAGGAGGGTGGGCAAGGCTAGGAGAGTTTTATGAAAAGTCTTTGGAACTCTGACTTTTAAAAAAACAACAACATGTTTATAGCTTTAATAAAAAGTTGACTTCTTTTACTATCCCCTTATTTCTGAAAAAGGAGTTGAATTTACAGTTAGTGGTATACCAGAAATGGCAAAGGGAACCATTTTATTTGTCACACTTATTTGCATAATAGGGAACTTAAAATAACCAATGAACTAGGGCCAGTGTTGTAGCGCAGCAAGTTAAGTTGCTGCCTGTGACACTGGCATCTCATATTAGAGTGCTGGTTGGAGTCCCAGATGCTCCACTTCTGATCCAGCTCCCTGCTAATGTGCCTGGGAAAGTAGCAGACGATGGCCCAAGTATTTGGCACCCTGCCCACATGGAAGACCTGGATTGAATTCCTGACTCCTAGTTTTGGCCTGGCCCATCCCAAGGCCACTGCAGCCATTTGGGGAGTGAACCAGCGGATGGAAGCTGTCTTTATCTCTGTGCCTCTCCCTTTCTCTCTGTCACTCCGTCTTAAATAAATTAAATAAATCTTTAAAATAATAATAATAATGATAATCAATAAACTTCTGGAAGAGCTTTCCAAGGAAGCACGCTGGTTTAAACAATAAAAAGAAGAAACGCCCCACTGGAAACCTTATGATCTGGATAAAAGAGAACACTGTTGAGCCCTTTCTATGTGCCAACCTCATCAAGGACTCAAAACAACAACCAAGGAAGATGGGCATGTAATTTTGTCAATTACATAGATGAGAAAAGGTAAATCTGGAGAAGAAAAACACATTTGCCTAAGGGGGCACAGCCTGCAACCAGCATTCAAATCCATTAACTTAATTTCATTTTTAATCAATACATTTTTCTACCTCCCAATTCTAAGTTACAGTCTACAATAGTTTACTGTTTAACTTGGCAACTTATTCATATCATCTAAGCAGGATTATCTACAGAACCAGAAGTATGACCAGATGTCTCTTTCAAATCCAAAATTCTGGGGGAGGAAACAACTTCCAGATTTAGAAGAGGTTATGTATAAGAAGTAAAGAATAATTTAATGCAAGTATTGCCTCCTACTAAAAGGAAAAATAAAAATAATAGTAATAAATTAAGAGCTACCAAAAACTTGTGGCTATTCTTTACTGAAGAGAAACATCATGAAAACATAGTATCACAATAAGTACTGAAAAGTCCAACTGAAGACCCTAAAAAAATACATGAGGCATTTCCGGAGTCTGATACTTATCACACAGATTAAGTGCACTTAATCTCAAGGTTAGGATTGTGTAGATTCAAGTCCCATCTGTGAGAATTATTAGCTCTGAGACATTAGTTGCCTCATCAGAAAGCAACTGAATTAACAAGGTAACATACATCCATACATCATAATTTATGTTTCTTGGCCTGGGATAATTATTAATATCATCTCTAACTCTTAAAAGACTTCCTTTTTGAATGACAAATTATATGTTCACTTTAATTCATCAGAATGCAAGGGAAATAACCAATTGACGACTTAAAATCAAAATCAAAGCTTAAAATTCAGTCTGGCAGGTAAGGAACTTGGAAGTCACCACTACAACCTAACAACAAATCAAAATTGGAACAAATTGAAAAAACAAAATACCTCCTTATGTCTCTCAGGGAAGTAAGATCACAGAGTAAACAGCTATCTCCCAAATTTCGAAACATTGGTATATTCAGAGAATTACAGCTTGCCAGAGCAGAAACCTCTATAGGAATCAGTGCTGGGACAGGAAGACCTAAACTGTGATCAAGAAATGTCTGGGCTGGGGCATTGGTGTGGAAATTCGTCATTTATTTTTTTTATAGGAGGAACCCATGCTTAGGTAAGTTTTGCCTCCAGGAGCTCAATCTAGTTATCACAATGAACATTGGAGGGAAATCCCCTCATGCTTCTGGCAGGGAGATGGGGAAACTAACCAGTTGGAAATATTCCGTTCTTCTTAACAAGGTTTACCTTCAGAAGAATGTATTTAATCAAAGCCTAAACTACTGGGGTTCAGAGCCCAGACAGATCTAGAAGAAGGGAAACATCCAAAAACCAACTGCCTAGCTTTCCACATAGGAGAAAGGAAATGTCAAACTCTAGCCCACTCTAGGCAGAGTGAGAGAGAGAGATAGAGAGAGAGAGAGAATATTAGACGTAGAGACAGGCAGAGAGCGAGAGAGAGATCTTCCATCTGCTGGTTCACTCCCTAAATTGCCACAACGGCTGAGACTGGGCCAGGCCAAAGCCAGGAGCCAGGAGCCAGGAGCTTCATTTGGTTCTCCCATGTGGATGGCAGGGGCGCAAGGACTTGGGCCATCTTCTACTGATTTCTAAGGTGCATTAGCAGGGAGCTGGTTCAGAAGTGGGGAAGTGGAGCAGCCGGG